>NC_133529.1:29929370-30229370 GCF_048544455.1 Silene latifolia | reverse complement strand
TCACTCGGCCGGTGGGGGACTGCCCGATCTCAGAGTTAGGGAACGTGTCATCCTGGTAGTATGCGGTTTCGTCACTCACAATTACTTCTTGTTGTTTTGACATATTCTTAGCTCTTTGAATGGTTTTTGGTTTGTTTTTTTTTTTTTTTTTTAAGGGGTAGGTGACCAGCTTTTAGTATGCTCCCCACAGACGGCGCCAATTGTTCCGGGTGTAATTCCGGAGCAGGATTTGTGACCACGTAAGCTTGTAGAATGATGTTTTTGCTTGTCTCTTCCTTTCGCTCTTTCCTGTTTAAGAAGAACAAACTTAGGGCTCGGCTTGGTACCGAGCGTACTCACTCCGACGCTCAAGTCAGTAAACTTAAAGAGATTAAGTTGTGTGTTACTTGGCAAAGTATATTGTAGAGAAATAAGGGAGTTTATACCAGATTAATAGTGAGTTTTAGGATGAATTGTGGATCGTTTTCTCAATGAGGATTGAGGAGTATTTATACACTTTCACTTTTTGTCACGTAGTGGACAAGTGGCTAGCAGGTGGAAAGACTGTTCTACCCTCGGCCGAGGGACCCATGGCAGGCCGGCTGGCCTGGTTGACTCCATGCCGAGGGGACTTGGATGTGAGTACGCGGATATGCCTCCCGGCTGGCTAGTTGACGAGCCGAGACCCAAGTGACAGGCCGACAGGCTGCGTCGGTTAGGCTGTCTAATACGTTGACTTGCTGTGGATACCTTTGACCTTGCTCAATATGTTAACTCGGTCAACGGGTGCAGAATATGCCCCATCAGTTATGATTAAAAGAAGTTTAAATAAGCAATAATACAAAACCAAGTTGAATTATTGTCAAATGTTTAGTGAAGACTAATTTTTGAGTCCTAAGAAGGTTAGGATAATTAACTTGGGCTTAAATTTGATTTAAGTATTGATCTGTGATTTTAATAAGTATTATCACGCATTTTCATAAAACCGGATTATAAAAGATATAATATTTTAGTAGGGCGATTTGGCACATTATTTTGGCATGTTAGACACATATATTAATGTTGTATTTTTTTTATTGATGAATGTCATATTTTATTTATATAATTTTGAATTATGTATTTTATCTTAGTATGGCCTTAGTTTTAATCGGTATTACCCGTAATGTAAGGGATTGCCAATTTGGTTGTAATTTTATTGTGATCTCGTATCACTTTTATTTTTTACTAGTTTTTCATATTACAAATGTGTAATAGGAATAACTATGTATTTTATTATATTTGTTTTTCCGGAGTTCCTTCAAGATGGTGCCATTCGGAAGATGTTTCGACAAGACGAAGTTTTCTTGGAAGGCGTGCCATATGAAGATCCTAGGGACCAAAGAAGTTGGTTTTCGAATTTGTAATAGATTATTAGATTTTCTATTTTAGGAAAGGCCATACTAGGAAATTTATTTATTGCTTTGCATTTTTCTTTATATGTTGCATGCATTGCCAAATCGCCATTAACATCACATGCATTTTTATATATGTTTATATCGTCTTTTCAACCGTGTATGTCGATTATAATTATCGTTAGTTCACTAATATAGTTCACATAAAAGTGATAGATAATAAATCGACAAGACCTCTCACATATTTAAAATTGAGATTAGCCTTTCCAAATAGTAGGACTCACGAATCCCTTTGACATTTGGGGATGGATTCGGTTTCCCGGGATACTTTCATGTTTCATTGGGTAAGTGGGGGTAATAAAACGTTATTACACCCGAAATTTGGTTGGACTCAACGGGATAAAAAGACTAGTCTTATGTTCCGGGGCTAGAGATGGAAGTTATGAAATTTATCGACCGGGAGTTCTAAGGTAGAATCAATTAAAGAGTTAATTCACCAAATTTATGCAGGTATGAGATATATCGGTTTCCCGTGCCCATGTTCTGTGAAGATGGATTACGGAATCATTTATATAATTGGGTGGAGGTCATTATATAAATGCTAAAACATGCTAAAATGTTTCATATATTAACGATGGATGTTTTTTTTCCCATTATTTCGTTGTTTTATGTTGTTCTTTATCATTTCTCCTATTAATATACAATATCAATTCGATTGTAACACGAGTCTCCGCTAAACCAATATTACTAACGACAAATAGAATCTCTTTCTAAATCCTCAAATGAACCGTATCATAGGTAATGGACTAGTTCCATAGGAATCGTTCTATTCCATAGAACGATATAGGAGTTGTCCTGTGTCATACTTCATCCTTTCTATCCATTCCTATACATTTACTTTATGCACTAGAATTAAGGTGGGTTATGTAATTACCTAATTACCCTCCAACAACTTGTTTTATATGCAGCCTAAAGTGCTTTTGGTTCCAATTTTTTTGGCTCCAATTTTTATAACACCAAATTTTGGCTCCAAAATTGGGTCCAAATTTTTTGGCTCCAATTTTTGGCTCCAGTTTTTTTGGCACCAATTTTTTGGCTCCAAATTATGGCTCCAATTTACTAGTTTCAATTTTTTCACCTTGAAAAATTCAAATAATAGAAAAGTCATTTGATATTCAATGTTCCCTCCATAATCTACTATAAATACACTTAATATCCATAGTTAATGCATCAAACTTACTCATGTCATTTTTTACAATTAATAGTGGCTTACCACCACATTAACCACTAAGTCAAAATAACTACACCATTTCCTCTGCCATTTCAAATCCACAAAATACACCACCATGGGTTGATGAGGAGCAAGTACTAACAACTAGAAGTGGCGGACAACTACGAGTGGAGGACATCACCATCGCAAGTCCAAGGCAAAGACCAGCAAGAAGAACAAGGCAAGAGCAAGACACAACAGCCCGGCAAAAGACGCAGCAAGCAAAGATCAAGCAAGGCAGTACAAGAGGGCAGCAGCAGCAAGGCAATACAAGAGGGCAGCAGCATGGGCGTATGGTCCAACGCACACAAAGAAGGAGAAGACAAAACGAAGAGACGATATTAGTAGCACGTCAACAACAATAAACCATTTAAAAAATAAGGGAGTGGGTTAGTCAAATTGCAACAACTGAACAACAAGAAACACCAACAAATGAGCCACTTATAATACCAAGAATCAAACAAAAAAGGTTAAAAAATGAGGAGAAATCAGCAATAAGTCAAGCAATGGCATTGAGCTATCGAAATGGAAAACTCAAGCATGGGTATATCAATGAACTAATCGTTCAGTTTGGGGTGACAAGGCTCACATTTAGCACAATTTGGAAGGATGTACGTGAACAACTAAAGGCGGGAAAGGTGATAAACGTGGCCAGAAAATACAAGGGAAGCAAGGCAACAAGGTTCATTGATGTCGAGAAGGTAAAAATTATTGAACTTAAAGATAGAATGTGTCTTAAAGATTTAGCATTTGGTTTAGGCCTACCCATCACCACGGTTTGGAGATTAGTTAAGAAAGGTGAAATGAAAAGTCATACTAGCGACATTAAACCATCTTTAACTGCACAAAACAAAATAACTAGGTTGCATTGGGTCTTAAGTACGATAAGTGCAAGTTCATTAGGTGGAAATTTAATTTTTGATGCCATGTAATATGTTGTTCACATAGATGAAAAGCATTTTTATTTGACTAGAGTCACTACAAGGTACTACTTGTTGCCAAATGAAGAAAAACCACATAGAACATGTCAATAAAAGAGGTTTATAACTAAAGTTATGTTTATGACGGCCGTTGCAAGGCCTAGATATGATGAGGATAGTGGTGTATTATTTGACGGTAAAATTGGTATTTTTACATTCATATATGAAGTGGAAGCAATGAGGTCAAGCAAGAATAGAGAAAAGGGGACTTTGGAAGTAAAACCCATTGAAAGCATAACCAAAGAGGTTGTTAAGCAATGCCTACTTGAGAAGGTCATCCCCGCAATCAAAGCTAAATGGCCTCTAAATGCAAGTGGAAATATATGGATACAACAAGACAATGCCAAACCCCATATTTCACCAAAAGACTTAGATTTTCTAGAAGTTGCCAAGTCGGATGGGTTTGATATGGAACTAATTTGTCAACCCCCAAATAGTCCAGATTTAAACATTTTAGACTTAGGATTTTTTAGATCCATTCAAAACCTTCAACATAAGAAGTCATCTAAGTCTATACTTCAACTTGTGGATGTGGTTGGTAGAGCTTATGATGAGATTGATAATGAGAAGTTGCAATTTGTTTGGGTTTCACTACATGCATGTATGAATGAAATATTAAGGGATGAGGGTGGTAATTCATACCCAATTCCACATGTTGGGAAAAAAAGGTTAGATAGGGTTCAATTGCTTGAAAATAAAGTCAAACCCGACATGGTCTGCTTAGAAAGGGCACTACATGTATTGGAGAACATGAACAATGACACCCAAGAACCAGCAGAAGTACAAACAACAACACAACCCAACAACCAGCAGCAGTAGAAGCATAATGGGTTGAGAAAAGGCTATTTTTTGCAAGCAAGCATATGAAAAGCAACAATCAGCAGCAAAGGGCTGTATTTTTTTGTAAGTAGCTAACAACCAACTAGAAGTTTTTGTAAGTAATTAAGCACTAATGACAGATTGGAAGTTTTTGTAAGTACTCAACTATGGAATGGAATGTGTGATATGTTGGTTAACCTACATTTCATGGTTTATATTTAAGTTTCTTAACTATAGTAGAAATTTCTGAAAATTTCACATACACAGTTAAACAAATTTTATGAAATGTGAACAATTAACAGTAAACATCAATTGCTAATGGTCGATTGAAAAAAAATTAAAAGTAAACAACGATAACATTAAACAAAACAGAACAGGCGATTAACAGTAAACATCAATTTCTGAAAATGTCAAACAAAACAAGCCAAGCAAAACAGGCGAAACAATACAAACTCTGGACGATTGACAGGCGAAACAACACAAGCATGCCATCAATTAATCCGATTGAAATATAACTAGAAAAAAACCCTAAACCCCAAATAAAAACAGAAACAAAACATGCGAAACAAAACAGCCAACTTCAATTAACAGTAAGAATAAAAATAAAAACAAAAAAAAATTGGGATAAAGAAATCATACCAGATTAATTAAGGTCGGATTTTGTTTTTTTAGTAGGAGGATGAGACGACACCTCGTCTTCAGAGCTTGTTTCCTTCGGTTTCTTACGTTTACAGAACTGCCTATTCCAAGCCGAGTCCGAATCAAGAGATCCTTCGTAGACAACCAAGGATCCGTCATCATAGCCAACATAATCACCATCCTCATTCAACCAACACCCTTTATAACCTCTAAACCCAGGCCTTGACAATGTAAATGTTGCCTCGGATGAAATTTTATCATCACTGTTTGTATCTGGACCCGAAATATCCTTAAAAAATTCGTCGGGATCGATATCGTTGATATCCATACCCTCCCACCGATTACGGCCTACTGCAACCTTCTCCTTAACTTCAACTTTCTCCTTCCCTTCAACTTCATCATCCTTCTTCTCGGATTCAACCTTGCATGTCACAGATTTCAGAGATTTAGAGGAAGACATGGGTTTTTGTGGAGACGATAAGAAATCTATGGAAATAAGAGTTTAATTAATGTCAAATGTTTGGAAATATGGCCGTTTTATGAGTGAAAAAGAAGGGAGATAAGGAAATTTGTGGAAAGAAGAAGAAAATGAGGGGAGATCTGAGAGAGATGATTGAAAGGAGAGGGAGAGGAGAGTGAGGACGGCTTTGAGTGATAGGGTTTAGGTAGGTTAGGTTATAAATTAGAGAGGGGCAATATTGTTTATTTCATGTAAAATGTTAGACTAAATTAGAAATGTATAGAAATGAATGGAAAGCCCATTAAAGGAATATGTATAGGAATGAATGGAAAGGAGGAAGTATAAGATTAGCATCTTAAATTCCTAACATGCCTATGTATGATTTCTTGTGAAGAAGTGTGAATAGAAGTAATGGTTAGTCAAAATATGTTTTGATAATATCATCTATGCATCCACAGTTCAAAAGTCTTATTGCTCAAACTAAACACTTGTCATCAAGCACTTAAGATTATTAAGAACATGACAAATGTTAAATTGGTAAATTGATTTGTTAGAAATTTTGATTAAACCAAATACCACAATAGAGTTAACCCTTGTGAAGGATTAACTAAGAATGTATATGAAGATAAGTCTTCATCAAGTAGAAATTCTTGAAGTCAGTGGGAGCAATAAGAAGTAAGTACCTATCTTAATTGTTAAGGATAGAACTAGACTCGAAAGAGAAGGTGTTAAACACTAAAATAGAGACAAACCCCAAATAAGTAAAGATCTAGGAAGTTGGTCGTGTAACTCCAACATATTCCTTCCTGAATATCTATGACATTGACATTGCATTCTTGCCAATTACCACATCATGAGTAATTGATACAAATTTGTGGATTTCATTGTGATATTTGGCATTATCGTGTGACGACTCGCAAGAATAAGTTCAGAAATTTGCATGAATGGAGCTAGGGTAGTTGCCATTTCATCCATGAACATATGAATGTTGTAGCGTACTCATTTTAGTTTTGTATTTAGAATGTACCTCAATAATTGTTATGATGTACACTAAATAAGAATATAATTCATGTTTTTGTATAAAACACAAGGGGTTTCTCTATTATGCAATTAAAACAAGCGCTGTGCCCTAACATACCACGATTAAGTTTATAGTGAGACCATACAAATCAAGGTAATTATATTCAAACTAGAGATAAAATGTCATATATATACAAGACTCGAGTTGGTGATCCCAAATTATTTCTCATTTCTCGATTGAAAGTCGCATTAAAACTAGTTTTGACTAGTATCCCACACCATTTGATTGTGAATCTCATGAAATGTGCGAATCTTGTATTCAAAGCAAGATGTTTCGTGACTTTTCTTGAAAAGTATAGCGAATAGAATAAGATATTCACCTAATTACACTTTAATGTGTATGGTCGAATATATTTTCAATCTGAGAAGGTCATTAATACTTCTTCTCTTTTACCGACGAACTGGGTAGATACTTGGTATCCACTTAATAAGGTAAGAAGAGAAATTCTTTGAAAAAATTCAATGAATTCTTCTTATGAAGTATAAAAACCAAAGTATTAGTACTTTGTTTAGAATGAGAACCATGAAGTAATGACTTTATTTTACACCAAATAGAGAGTGATATGGTATCACAAGTTCACTTTCATTACGATATGATTGAATCTTTACATTATAGTTGGAGGTAGTTTCTGTTATAAAATTTGTCTGGCATTTAAATTTTTCACTAATATAAAACATGGTTAAAACAATCATCTACTTTTCATATGAGATATGGTTAGGCATGGTACCTAAATTGTAGCTTGTTTCGACAGTAAACATGTGATCTCTCTTCCTACATGATCACGAGAACAAAGGGTTTGTGGCTCGTGATGCTGTCTATTAAAGAAAAGAGGATTATTTCTTAAAGATAGAGTGGGAGAAAATGTTCAAGAGCCACAAACTGAGAATAAAACGTAGGAAGATGTTCCTTCTTGGCAGGGGCGTCTCAACAATAATATAGGCCCAGTGCTCCGCAACAAAATGAGGCCCCAAAAATTACATTTAAAACTTTATATAGCTGATAAATATATTGTCGATTTTTCATTTGCTAAAAAACAAAAGCATAGAAGTAAAATTTGATAACATCATCAATTTATTCAACACACTATAATTGCATCTCTTGTACTTGTTAATTATACTCCTCTTTTTTACCTGAAAATTATCCTCCTTCGAGCTTTCCTTGAAGCAAAGATTATGGTCACTTGGTCAGATTGTCAAATTAAAAACCGCAATTCATAAACAGCCAGCCAAACCTTAACTCAATATTCAATCATAAATTATGGTCTTTAGATAATTAAAAGATGAAACAAATAATAATATAATTGTTAAATAAATAAATTAAAACGAAAAACTCATAAGATTAAAAGAAAAATTCACCTGCGATTTCTCCCTCATTACACTTTTGACTAGAAATTTGTGAATTTGTATTGATTTATTTTTTTAAAAATAGCTAGAACTTTGGGTAATAATCTGATTGAATGAAAAATTGAAAGAATACAAGTGATTAGTGTGAATTTGGGAGAGATATATAATCAAAAATAAGGAAATTTAATTATTTTGGGTATGAGATTATTGGGAATCTTAATGGCTATCTTGGGAAGGAGAAGTCTATGCTTGATTGAAGGATTGATTAGGTTAAGCGTATGAAATCAATTATACGGAGAAGATTTTAAGATTTTTTTTTTCTTTTAAAAAAAAATTACTGAGTTTACACAATCTTGGGCCCAAATTTTGGAGGCCCGGTTCGTGGGCTCAGCCTGAACCGGCCCATAGCCGCCCCTGCTTCTTGGTCAAAATCAGTAATTATTTCTTCGAAACCTAAAGTGGACAGGAGTCATGTTATTTTTGAAAATAACAAACCTGTAACTTATTAAGATGCTTTATCTAGTTTCAACTCTGAAAAAATCCGAATTGAACATAAACATCAAGAAGTTTCTATGACTTGGTTGATTGGTGGTAAGAGATTTACACCAAAGTGCAACGCTTCGTTAAAATTCGAATTTCATAATATTTGACTGTTGGATTTTAAAATCATTTTGCATGAGTTTTGTAAATCGCAACTATCCTAAGGTAGGATACGAACTTAAGAAGAAATCTAGTCAAGGAGTTGAATGGTGTGTTTCTGTTATGTAATAAACTTTTCTCGATTTGTCGAGTAGTTCTGTTTATACATGGAGTTTAGTGGGAGTAAAGTTGTGTTACTAGTCTTATATATGAACGACATATTGATCATTGTGAATGATGAAAGACTTAGGAGAAGAATAATACATCTCTAAGGTATACAGACCTATAAAGATAGATCTAAGAGGATATTAGAGTTAAAATGAATATTCTTATATTGATAAGAGTCTTGACAAGTTCAAAGGTGTTGAACATGTAGAAATTGAATCCACATGCTTCCGCTGCGGGATTAATTCATTACGCTAAAATGTATTAACATTCTTAAACTTCGTATACCTGGAGTATGACGAGAAGTTACAAATCGAATCTTTGAGAGAAGTCTCTATATAGCCACATAGTTCATTAGTTAGTACTCAGGAAGTACTAAAGATATAAAGCTAAGCATTTAGAAATGAGATGGATTTATGTGCAAGGAGTTACACAAAAATCATATTCTAAACACATAAGCATGGTTAGATAACCATCTTGGCTATATTATTTAAGGAGGATATCTGCTAGAAACGTCCTAGGCAGTTGAACAATGAGATATATACAACATAAATTGAGTACACTTGCAATAATGAGATATGCAAGAAGGAAGGGATGATATTAGGATTCGATTTTGTGAATTGGAGGAACTATGGTAGTTCGTTCGAATAACCGAAGGTCCTATCCCTACTCACTGTGAAGACAGTAGGAGCTATTCTAAAGCAAAATAGCCTATGTTTAGATTGGATCTAGACACATATACTCAAAAAGTTTTTATAATAAAGATTATACATAACAAAGGGAAAAAGTATATAGTAAAGTTAGTAAAGTGCAAAATGTTGCTAAGACTTACTAATCAAGGCCTTCTCATAGGCTTAGCATGATGTGTCATGCCATTTCAATTAAATTGAGATGATCAACTATATACGAGATTAAAAATGAATTATAGATTATGTAGTAATTGATATTGTATCAATTTTACATATGTGATAATGCACTCATCGTTTGAGTTTTATTCAAAACTCTTTTCTTTAATGCTTTGTTTTTCCAAAATAGGTTGTAGAGACAATCATGAACCCTATTAAAGTGAACTGGATTAACATAATCTTCGCCTCTAGTCACTTATATGAGGTGACGTCTCCTAGTCACTAGAGTGTGAGTCGATTGATGGCAAGTTCAAGTGCCATAGGGTCATAAGGGATGACTAATCGATCACATAGGCAGACTGTATGGGACACTCTGTCGGGCAGTGACCGCTTATAGAGTTCTGACAATTTTCTATAGCCTGGTCGTGGCGAGAGCTACTATAATATTCTTTTGAGTCAATTCTTTGACTAGAGATTGTTCGCCCAAGTCGGCACAGTTTCTGATTGACTTTGATTTTTGCCCCAAGCCATTCTGTCAAAAGGGGTGAGTGTGTATCTTTTGGGTCATGATGAACTGTGGGTGTACGAAGGGAATAGTGCGATAAGAATTGTCCACCCCTTGTCAGGGTTATTTGAAATATCAAGGCCACTCGAGGAGTAGTGAACTGAAAATACGTGGCCACGCTCGGAAAGTATCTACGGTAGATAATTCCTGGTTGACAGACGATTCTCTCGGATCGAGGAAACCACTCTAGATATGATCAAATGCAAGTACGACCTGCAAGACACCTTGCATTGAGTGGGAGATGATGTAATAGGACAAGAGAATTGGTGACGCACACTTGTCTCGGACAAGTGGGAGATTGTTGGACTAAGTGTCCTCAACAATGGTGCGATCACATTATTGAAACTCATGATAAGAATATGTAAGGGATGATTCAATATATATAGTCAACTGATCAACATTAATCGGTAATGATTAGCTAACTAGAGTTTGACATTATTGTCGTTTGACGGTGGTGGTCAGTTGATCCTTTAAGGTCACATCTAAAGGACGATTCCCTCAATTGTAAAGTTAATCGATTGTATGACGATACAAATTGATTAAATCCTTAAATTGAACAAATTGGTATATATAAGAGAGAATATTATATCTTATTGTAATATGATTAAATGAGATTCAATTTAGTAATTAAAAGGTTATATTACTAAAATTGATTATTGTTTATAAAATATTTGAGATAAGAGTAATTAGTTAGTTATAATTACAAAATGTTGTAGATTATATTAACTAGTCTTAATGTGACCCATTTTATATACATGTAATCGAGAATTACTTGTTAATTTGTTAAATGTGATTTTATTTAATATATAATGATATTTAATTTGTTAAATATGCATTATTATACCTAATGACATGTTACATGTCACATGTCACACATATTACAAATGACAAATGGCAAAAATAAAATGGTGTCCATTTTAAGTAATGGTGTCCATTTTAAGTGGCCAAAACTGGTTTATGTAAGGGTTAGTGAGTGATTATTTTATGCTAATTGGAACATAATGATGACCCTATTGCATGAAAGATACCTACACCTATTCTAGCTTTTCTTGTGAAGAACAAAAGGCAAAATTAGGAAGAAAAATTGGACTACCCTATGTGCCAAAAACCGGTTGCCCCTCTATACACTAACAAGAGAATTGTTCTCATTTTGCATGATAATTCTTATGCTCAAAGCAAAGAATAATTTAGATCATCAATTAAATGAGTTTAATTAGAGGGTTAATTGAATCCTTTCATGACCCGCCCAATTCCAATTCCAATTCCAATTCCAATTCCATGAGTTCCCAAACGCCAATGAGAAATTGAAATGCGGAATCGAATTCCATGTGATCTCCAAACGAATTTTTGGAATTGAATTTGCAATTGAATTCAAACATTTTAATTTTTACAATTGAAATCATGAAAATGAAATCAATTTTGGGTATCCAAACACTACCTTAAATAAATTGAATTGAGTTAAGCAACATATGAGTAGGTGCTAATTTGTTGGTCAATGACTTAATGCAAAACATGAAGTTGATATCTAAACACAACCACCGGCCAAAAAAACAGTAAAAAAATCATGGAAGTGCAATTGAGTGAAAAGACCACAAAGTTAGTGGAGAGAAACTTCCTTGGCGCAATCAAAGTAACACATAATAAAATATTAATAAAAAACATTCATATTTGACACAATTCAACGGTCTCTACTCTCTACTCTTGTTATTTCCTTATGTTTCAATCATCATACGCCATTTCTACTACGAACTCTTCTTCATTTCTGGTATTTTAATTTTAATCTCTTTATTGTTTCTTCTTCTTATTTTGTTTTTATGTTTTTCTTTAGTTCAGTAGACTTTTTTCTTCATGCTTATCTTTTTGTTATTTTGATCGTCTAATGTAAACCAATTTCTTTGACTTAATTTATGTACTTTTAATAATTCCTTGATTATGGGTTGCTTTTTTTTTTTATTTGGTGTTGAAAATGGTTGCATGGGAGCATGTAGAGCCCAAATTTTAGTTGCGGAACCAGGATTTGTAGTTAGGGGTATGGAAACAATGCGGGGGACGAATGGGTAATACTGTAATAAGGTAAACCTGAAAAAAGTTGGAAACTTTTTACGTTTTAGTGAAAGTTTCAGAATTTTTATTGTCAAATGGGCGACTTTCCCTGGTAGCCCCCCTTAGTTCCGACACTGTAAATGGGTGTTTTGGGTGGTGATCTTAATTTTTCGTGCAGTGGAATTGGTTTTTATAGGTTGTCAATGCTGCTAGTCTGCTACCCTTTGCATCTAAGTCCAAGTGATCGAATGATCACTGCTGACTTCTATTCTGTTTTAGTTTTAGTATGTCGATTAACATTGCTAAGAACATAGATGAGCTTAATTTTGATTTTCAATTAAAAGTAGCTAAAAAAGGTTTAGTTTACTGGTTCGGATGTCATGACTCATGATTATAGTTTGCTCTACTAACTAGATTTAGCTTCGCTAACTGTTTTTCCACCATCCAACACCAGATGGGAGTACCACTACTCTATACTGTTTGTTCTTTGAGTCTGAAATGAAGACATGAAGCCGCGATAAACATTAGAAATTCAACCTTGTCATGTGTGTATATTTTCCATGAATGAGCCTTTTGACCCCGTGGATCAAAAGGGTCAAGATGCTTTTCACAGGTCGGCATTAACCCATTGCATTTGTGTCTACAGGATGTTGACATTGCGATTCTGGTATAATAATACAACAATTCGCCTCTCAAAAGTAGTTTAAAGTGAATGATGAGCACAAGCCCTAGGTTTAATGTTAAAGGGAATACTTTCGAAATGGTATCCAGTCTGAATTTTGATGCTGAGGGTAAGGAAATTTGTTATGCCTTTTCTAGCTTTGATCTGTCGTTTGTTTGACAGTTTGAGTTTACTGAACATGATTTTAACGCGCAGTCCAACAACGAATGACCTTAGTTGAGTGGATAAACTCTGCAGTTCCACATTTGTATCTTTCCGTAAAGGCTTCAGATGAAGACTTCAGAGCATCCTTACTAGATGGTGATATATTCTCTCAGATTTTACAGAAGCTCAAATACAGTTTTGCTGATGAGGTGATTCAGAATTTCAGATGTTCCTTTTTGATTGTCATGTCGGATATTACCTCCACCCCAGATTTATTATCCTCATTTGAATTTTGGAAGTTAAATGTCGAAAGAGAACAAGGTAAAATTGTCATGTTTGATTTATCAAATACGGAGTAACTTTTTTCATCTTATCAGTTTTAAAAAGATGCAACTGTTACAAGTGCTGAGAAAGTTACGGTAAAAGTCAAATGAGGAAAAATAGGAAATGAGATGGAAGGAGAATACAATCTCTATGTACTTCAAATTTTTACGAATGTACCAATCTTCTGTAGGGAGATGATTCTACTCCGTCAACAGAGTCCAGAAGAAGAAAAGTTCAACGGTTCATTGCAGCCATGTCTGAGTTGGGGCTGCCAAGTTTTGAAATAACAGACTTAGAGAAGGTATCCAGTTTTATTAAAATTAATTGTTTTATGAATACATAAGATTCACTACATGATCACAATTATGTGAAGGTTTCGAATATGTTATACGGAGTAGAAGTTTTTCTTATTGTTGCAAACAGACGAACGATGTTACCTAGTGCCTCACTACGCCTGTGGCAGGAATTGTGAGTTGGCTGGAAGAAATCGTACCTTGTTGTTGCCTTCTTCAGCTACCATTATCTATTCTTTGTGTATCTTTATTGTGAAGGGATCTATGAGGCCTGTTATGGATTGCCTTTTAGCACTCAAAGAACATACAAGGCGACAATTTGGGAGCCCAGTCTATAAAACCATGGGTGGGAGACCAGCTCTGTCGGAGATAAAATTTGAGCGTTCTTATAGTCCTCTTTCACCAGGTTTGGTTCTCGCCGTCTAATAAGCTAAAAAATTTAATCCAATTTCCCATACTGCCACTAATATGTTTTGTCCATTTACAGTGCAAGCTATCTTTGACTTTGTTCTACAACTATCTCTTTGCCTCTTAATGTAGAGTCACCAACTATGCTTCTGCATGGTGGAAATAAGTTCCATGAAGTGTTTCAGATGAAACAAGGATTTTATGCTGATCTTCCGGCGACTAAAATTTCAGAAATGATAAAGTCAAACAGCTTAGATGTAAGTTCTTCTTACGAGCAAATATTTGCAATCAAAATCATTGTCTATAGCTGTAAACTATTATTTCTTCTGTACAGAATGCTCCAACTCAGTCTCTTCTGAGTGTGATCAATACGATTTTGGATGAAAGCATAGATAGAAAGAACGCTGCAATACCTCAAGTATGTACATATCTACTCCCTCAAGCTATTGGTGGAATTTTTTTTCTCATTCATTAACCCAATGCCTCAAGGGCTCCGGGAAATGACAGAATGGGGTTGGGTGTAAGCAGCCTTGTGTCTTAACAAAGAGTGGTTGTTTCCAAATGACTTGTAATAAAAATTGCGTTAAGAATAACAATGAAGACTGCTACTTCACACCAAAAAGAACCGCAACAAGTTTAGGGAGTTTTGGTTCCATCATACGGAGGGAGTCGTTTCAATACTATCATATGATCTTATAGCCTTATAGATAGTGTGAAACAGTATACATGATCTAATGTTTCTATTGTTTTTTCTTCCTGCTTTGCTTCTTACAGCGTGTAGCATACCTGTTGAGGAAAGTTGTGCAGGAAATTGAGCGACGGATAGCAACCCAAGCAGAGCATCTGCGTACTGTAATGTGATTTTTCATGCTATTTTTATGCAGCTAATTTTTGCTGTTTGTTCACCAAATTTTACTACTGAATTGTTTTTTCTGTATAGCAAAGTAATCTTTTTAAGGCTCGTGAAGAGAAGTACCAGTCTCGTATCAAGGTGCTTGACGCTCTTGCCAAAGGGACTAGTGAGGAGAGTGAGGTATTTCCCACGCAATTTATTTCATCTAGATATTTTATCAGATTGTATTTGTATATGACCCTCTTCCTGTGATATAATCTTTGTATTTACAGATTGTTATGAACCAGCTCAAGCATATGAAGGTATACCTAAACTCAGTGTCAGTCTTAGAAAATTTTGTTTCTGGCTTTCTGCTGCCCCGTAAAAAAAATATATATTTGAAGCTGTTACGGAGTATTATACAAGAGTGTGAAGCATATATTTTTTCAGTAGAAACAACAAGCAAATTGCAAAGAAAAAAACTGGTTTAGGTTGCACACATGATGCACCTAAAGTCCTTCATGGTAGTTCCTCCAACTATATACGGGTTAAAGTTTTACCAAAACACCCTTTGCATCTGTGGTATAAATTTATTATTTTGGTCCCCCAATGTATGGATGGTACAGTATGAGAGAAGCAAGATGGAGGAGAATAAAAGGTCCCAACAACAGGATATGGAGGAGAAGAAAAGGTCAGAACAGAAACAGATCGAGAAGAAAAGGTATGAACAGGAGTTCATGGAGGAACGGAAAAGGTTTGAACAGATGATGGAGGAGGAGAAGAAACGGTTTGAACAGATGATGGAGGAGAAGAAAAGGTTCGAAGAGCACGAGGCTAATAAGTTGAAAAAGCTGAGGGAGGAAACCAACATAGAGGTATCAATGCTGAAGCAGGAGCTTGAAACGGCCAAAAGAATGCATGAACTACGTTTCCAGGAACTGGAAACCGAAGCCCAACAGCTAAAATCTGAGTTAGAGAAGAAATTAAGGCAACAAGAGCAGATGTTGGAAGATTCAAAAGCAAAGATGAAAGAACTTGAGCTGGATTGTCAGTCTAAAAGTCAGAATTGGTCTACGAAAGAGTACATCTATGAAAAAGTTATGTCCCTTCAGCTGACTGGATTAGAGGTATGTATTTTAAAATGGTTTTTGACTTTGAAGACCAAAATCATTGTTTCTTGTTTTAACCTTGGATAGTTCAGGATCTAAGGCGTTCTTCAGCGTCCGTCAAGCAAGAAATGTTGACGACACAGAAAACTTATCTAGAGGAACTGAACCATGTAGGTAAGATGTGGGAGCTTCTATTACAGATTATCAACACCATTTAGATTTATTTTGATATTTATGTTTGTGTTGTTAAAAATATTTCAGGGGCAAAACTTAAAAATTTAGCTAAAGCAGCTCAAAGCTATCATGATGTGCTGAATGAGAACCGAAAATTGTATAATGAGCTTCAAGATCTGAAAGGTATATGGAAAAACCTGCGATGGAGTAACGTTTGTATCCATCCTTTTCGAATTCTATATATACGCATTATTTTGTATATGTCCTTTGCTTATTCTAATATATAATTGCTTGAGCAGGTAACATCAAAGTTTTTTGTCGAGTGCGGCCATTCCTTCCCGGGGAGAATCGGAAGCTATCAATTATACAGGAGGTAGGGGAACATGGAGAATTGATTATTGCAAATCCTGCTGGGCTTAAGGATTCAGAGAAGGCATTTAGATTCAATAAGGTTTATGGTCCTATGGCTTCTCAAGGTTTCATTTTCTTTTCACATTCTCAGATGTTATAGGCTCCATTTGAAATCTTTCACCTTGCAAAGTTATAATATGTCTTATGTATAGCAGTACGGTGCATTTTTTCAGTATGAAGGCTACTTGTTCTGTAATTTCACTGAGAAAAAATTTAAGTGGTTTCTTACATATGCAACTTGCAGCTGAGGTTTTCGCTGATACAAAACCATTGATCAGAACCATTCTTGATGGCTACAACGTCTGTATATTTGCTTATGGTCAAACTGGATCAGGGAAGACCTACACAATGGTAGTCTTTATTTCATCTTCCGTTGTTGGTGTTGATTCCTTGGTGAGCCTAAATCATTTCTTGTGGCCTGCAACAGAGTGGTCTTGATAATGCATCTAAAGAGGACTGGGGAGTCAACTATCGTGCTTTAAATGATCTTTTCCAAGTCTCAGAAGGCAGAAGGAACTTCTTTCTCTATGAAATAGCAGTTCAAATGATTGAAATTTACAATGAACAAATTCGAGATTTGCTCTCTAATGATGATCCTCACAAGAAATATCCTTTCCTGAAAGCTTTTGTTGCTACTCGTATAAGTTTGATTCATCTTTTTTTTCAATATGGATTTATAGCTGTAATACTGTCGTCATTGCTAATTTAGGATTCCGAAGAGGAGCAGATTTCATTGCTTTGTCAAACTGATCCATTTTTTCCATAACTTGCACACGCTTGGGATTATGTCAACCCCTCAACCTCATGGGCTTACTGTACCTGA
Organism: Silene latifolia; assembly: GCF_048544455.1. NCBI lineage: Eukaryota > Viridiplantae > Streptophyta > Magnoliopsida > Caryophyllales > Caryophyllaceae > Silene > Silene latifolia. The sequence goes on along the minus strand of NC_133529.1, from coordinate 30,211,951 downwards.
TGCAAGCTTGCATCCGGTCAGATCGAGTGAAGATGTCATACAATTGATGAACACGGGGCTAAAAAACAGGTCTGTGGGCGCCACTGCAATGAACGAAAGAAGTAGCCGGTCCCACAGGTGTCTACACATTCTCCATTGGACTTTTCTCTTACCGTCTTATATACTACTCTCTCAGTTCCGTTTCTTATATCCTTTACTAATAGGGTTATTTGTGAAGAAAATGTGTTAAAATAACCATGATACCCCTTGATTTAGAGCGTATATTGATATGAAGTTCAAAAGGGTGATTTTTTTTTTTTTTTTTTTTTTTTTGGTGAAATGTGAGAATATTATAATAAATGAAATCAATGTACACCGGAATAGGAGCAAATCAGCATCCAAATAACATCAATTCCACGAATTTCATTCTTTTCAACCAATATAAGTCTGCAATCCTTATCTGCTGTTTGATACAACCCCTTATCCTTGCTTTCATCCCCTCAATAACCCGCTTAGCAATCCCTTCAGGTCTGTCAACCACCACATCCACTCTGCATTTATTCCGCTGGTGCCATACTTGGTATATGGCATCCATAACCACTGCGGTCTGAACCCCTCGTTGGACTTTTGACCCTGCCCTGTGTGCACACAACTCCAGTAGGTTGCTCTCAGGAATACTGCACCCAGTATCCTGGCTCAGAGTCTGTATAACCTTCTTGCTGTATACATAAGCAAAGAAAAGATGGCTTTGAGTTTCTGCATGCTGACCACATAGATAGCACCTGTCATCAACTTCCAGTCCATACAGCACCAATTTGTTGTTAGTGTGTAACGCCTCATGAGTAAACAGCCAGCGTAAAAATTTATGTTTATGTATGCTCCATCCATGTGTTCCATACCACGCCATACCAACTGACCTGTGGCCTGGTGCCTTTGAGCCAGTTATAGCAACCAGCAGGAGTGTAACCTTCTGTCTGAACACTCCACTTCCCATTTACAAAGCCAGCAGAGATATCCTGTTGCACTTTGCATATTCCCTCCATACCCAACTGGAATTGGCACTTGGTTTGTAGTCCATCCATTCCTGCCCCCTTAAATAATTTTGAATTTTTGATTCACCCAGTGAACCCAAATAGAGTCCTTATCAGCTACCCAGTCTACCAACCATTCAAAAGGGTGATTTTGGGTGTGATTCTTATTTAAAAAGCGTACAGAAACAAACGGGCAACTAATTTGGAACAGATGAGAAAGGAAATGAGGCCGAAAGAGTGAAATGTCCGGACTATTGCCTTACATTCTAATGTCTATTATATGTGCAGTATCGTTACCATCCACGTTCATGGAAAAGATCTAAAGTCTGGTGCTACGACGCATGGTAGTCTTCATTTGGTAGATCTGGCTGGTAGTGAGAGAGTTGTTAGGTCTGAAGCAACTGGAGATAGGCTGAAGGAAGCACAACATATTAATAAATCATTGTCTTCTCTTGGCGATGTAATATTTGCACTTGCTCAGAAAACCCCCCATGTGCCATATAGGAATAGTAAACTTACTCAGGTTCTTCAGACTTCTCTAGGTAATTTACTTCTTTCCTTGCTTTTTATATAGCTTCAGGGTTTTCCAACCTGGACATTTTAGCTTACGTTTTCCCACTTTTGTTCTTGAACAATTGCCGTTAATATTTCAGGTGGTCGAGCAAAGACACTTATGTTCGTTCAGTTGAATCCTGATGTGAGCTCATATTCAGAAACATTAAGCACCTTAAAATTTGCTGAAAGAGTATCTGGAGTCGAGCTGGGTGCTGCTCGAAATAATAAAGAAGGAAAAGATGTTAAGGATCTTACGGAACAGGTAATTATTTAAAACCTTCTTGATGAGTTTCACACTTTCACTTCAATTGCTTATCGAGTACTATTTTCTTAAATAGCTTGCTTTTAATTTTGAGACTACGATTTTCTCAGTTCACTCTGGGCTATTCTCCTTTTCTCACACTCCCTCCATGCTAGCGTAGTCTCTAATACATGCGACCCCGTTTACCCCGCCATGTGACCTTGGTGCACTAAGGTCATGTTGTTATTGTAAAGAGAGCTCAGCCACATAGGCAGTTTTGAAGCTGACGAGTATTGAAGCTAGGTCATGGATTCCACTCCTAAATGACTTCATTAGCTAGCTTTTGGAAGGTATTGGTAAATCGGAGGGATAATTATTTTGATGATGGAAACAGTATATTTTGCATGTGCAAAGGTTCATCTCTTCTGCGGTTAACAACCAGGGCTTTTGCTCAGTTACATTAATCTGATATGTTCAGTCAAACATGAGCTTTGCTCTATGGTCGTGAAGGATATATGCTTCACCCGTACTGTATTTCCCCGTCTCTCGTCTCACAGGAAATTTGCTCTTTGTTTGGATGGAAGGAAAGGGAGGGAAGGATTAACGTTCATCTGAAACTTGCAGGTGGCATCTCTTAAAGATTCTGGGTTTGCCAGACGACCAGGAATTCTTCATAAATCTTTTGACAGTTTCTCAGATCATTTTGATCCTGGCTTTCAGCTTGCCTTTGAAGATTCTGAAAATGAAGGAATACGGTCATCAAGATCAATGAATGACTTGAAATGTCAAAAGAAGCAACCTGGTGGAACTTCGATGGATGACCATATGAAGGCCATGGCTGATGGCGATGGTGATCATGAAGATAGATTAAGCGAAACATCTGACAGCAACTTCTCTATAGCAACAGATCAATCTGATGCCACTATTGAATCAAACATTTCACAAGAACAATCCACATCAACTGATTCTCCAGAAAAGCGCGGAGAGAAGTATGTACTCTTCACTATTATCTGCTGCTTTTATTATGTACACTAATATGGCATTTCAAGTCTTCTTCCATATAGCTTTGGCTTTCATACATGTTCAGAATCTCTGACGATTTTGGTTTTAGGCTTGATTAGAATTTGGTTGAATTAGGGCGATACGTTCAAGAGTATGAGTAGACCTGTCGAAATTCGACCAGAATCCCAACCCATAAGAGTACATACCCACAATGTCTTTTAATCCGTTTTTTACCCACAATACCTCTTTTAATCCAATTTTTTACCCACAATAAGTCCAGATTAAGCAGAAAATGCGTTGATTGACAATTTGACATATATTTTGATGACTGAAGACATCTAAATTAAAATCTCACCCTTTATCTTCAAACAATACCAACTTTTGATCATACATTATCATCAAGACGAGATCATCCTAGTTCCTACGCAACTTTTTGGTGGCAGATGGTTTTTTCTCGTATTGGGCCGGGAATACTGTATGAACTAGTGACATGCACAAATACTTCCTTATCATTCTTATTTCTCCATGCTCGCTCGCACATCTACAATTTATCTTTCACGTGTGACCTATGGGTGAAGGGAAGGGACTGGTAAAGTGGTGGAGATGTTACCTTGTTACCCTATAGTGTAATTATAAAAACTTAAACTGATTGGTATTGATCATAAGAAATGAATGTAGAAAGATGATGGGTTTATACTTTATACTGAACAAATATTATGTTTCCGTTTTATGAGCGTGACATTGTTTTTATATGTAGGCCAAAAATATCTAAAAGACATTCACAGTCACCGAGAGCACCAGCAGGGGCATCTCGTTTGTCACAGGTTAAGCCTACATCGAGAGAAGCTTCAGGTACATAACGTCTTTTTTCCTGCCCCAGGAATATAATTTTGGTGTTTCCAACTCCCCTTTCCTCATCTATAGCCATTGATCGTCTTTTATTTTTCTTTGCAGTGCCAAAGAGACCTGGTAAAGGAAGCTCTTCTCAAGTCACGTCCGGTAGTGGCCGACGGTGGGTGTAAATTGTCTCTTGTTATTGTGCATATTTGTGGTTAATTTGTCCATTACCTAAAAAATCTTGATTGTATATACAGTACAGTAGCTTATAAGTTTGTCATTGTTTTGATTGTTGTATAGTGTGTCCAGAGACAACATGCATTTTGTTCACCAATTCTGCAAAATGCAGAGTTGTACGCATTCAACAAGGCGACATTTCTTTCTGATGATATGTTTTTTTAACTTGTAAGAACTAAGAAAGCAACAAGGGTAAATACCCTACGTCCTTTTTTAACTTTTTGCAAAAAGTGCAAATAATTGAGCTTCAAACTCTCTCAATTCAGTTAGGAATAGAGTTGTAATTGTACTTTGGCCTCATTGTTTTCTCTTAAAGCCCATTATGGGCCAATTTAATCCAATTCCATTCCTGGGTCGGCGACTCGGTATACCCGTTAGTGTGTTTTAGAAAGGATAATTGTAGGCACTGAGTCTTACTACTATTGAACATCTTTTCACATACATAGTGTAGCGTTGTAGAGAGAATTGTAAGATCTATCACGTACATATGAGAGGGTGATATTGAAAAACAGAATAACCTGCACGCTATAGTATAACAATGTCTTTAATTTTTAAGAACACCCACGTTAATGAACACATGCCTCTTATGTGTAGAAGAGTAGAGAAAATCTCCCGAAGTTCTCGATTCGTCGATAAAACTTAAAGGGTATATTTTAACAGTAAAAAAATCCAATAAAATGGAGTAACTTGTTTTGTTGTGTAATCTAGGAATGTTGAGTCATATGCTTCTGAGATGGATTAAAAGTCAATTAGTCATTCAGAAACTGTAAATTATGATTATAACTGTATTTCAAAAAGGGTTAATTGACAGGAATAATCCAAACTATGTGTCGTCTTCTCATAATAATCTAATCTTTGTTTTAACTGATAATAAACCATACTATTGCCACCATCTTCTGGTAACGATATGAATAACTGGCTACCTATTTAACAGGTTAACTTACTTCAATTTTTAATTTTTTTTAGTTGACTGACCCCTCCTCCTTCTTTATTACCCTCCCTATTCCAATTTCACCCACTCAACCTTCTTCCCCAGGATATCACCGCCACCATAAATGCCACAATCACGACCACCACAACCGCTAAGCTAACTAACGGCCTTCTTACATCGAGCACCATGACAACACAACCCATAATCATCCTGACCCCAAGTTAACGTTTGCCACCCAATTGAAATGGGGATCTAGGTTTTGGAAAATCACCCAAGATAGTGGAGGAGCGGTGGTCCATGGCGTCGATTAATTGACGACGAAGATAAAATATTACCAAATGATGGACAAGTCCACCTATTCCAATCCCAATCATTACTGTAAACACCCATATTAACATCATCTTATTACTGCAACCACACCAATAATTAGAACTCCATAAACTCTTGTTATTGAAATGCTTTATAATGACCCTTGAAAAATTGCCTCAAATTAACACTAATACAAGTATTAGCAGAAGCAAGATTTGTGAGATTTGGATAAAGATTGTGTATTTTGAGAAAAAGGGTGGAAAGAAGTGGATACGGTTGTTGGCTGGGGAAGTGGGATTGTACGCGCCATGCTTGTTCGGTTTGCGACCACCATTTTTGTTGAGTTTTGAGCTTTGTTGTTTATGTCGGTGTGGCTTTAGGTTCGTGAGGAAGGACAGGAGAAGATAGATGATACGGAGTAATATATTTCAGGTTGTCAACTTGCCTTCGAGATATGAATCATATGATGCACGCTTTTCTCACTTTTACGGTTGTGGTGGTGCTTGATGTGCGGTGGTGGTGCTGTACGGTGGAGTGTGATGGGGAAATGGGTGACAAAGTATGTGGGAGAGGCAGTGAAGGGAAGGAGATGGTAAATTGATGTAGCAGGTCATCTTAACCTGATTTAGAAGGTCAAAATTAAGCTAGTTCATTTTGAGAAGGGAGTATTCAAAGTTGGGTTTATTTTTGGTTAAAATGTAGTTCGGTTTAATCTGAGAAGATGGGTAATAGTTTGGATTATTCCTATAAAATAACCCTTTCAAAAATGGAAAAAAAAGGTACAAAGGGAGATTTAATACTTGGATAGACAGCAGGTGACAATAGTGACATGAAAGAGAAGAAGCGACAAAAGTCTGAGAGGGGCAGCTGGCAAAGCATAAAGTAAAAGCCAGCAAACCAAAGCACAATAAATAACAAAAGGGTAAAAATTAATAATAAAGGCAAAAGACAGTAGAATCTAAAGCCATACTCTACTCTTTACAGTGACCAACTACCAAGATCAATCAACAAGAAAAATAAAGAAGTTGTCAAACCCCAGGAGGACATATTAAATTCTTTAAATAAAATCATTGTCACGGATTGGGTCATCTGGGTGTAAATGAGTTTTTTTTTTTTTTTTTTTTTTTTTTTTTTTTAGGAAAGATTTAGGTGTAAATGAGTTGAGCCGATTCGGCAAGTCTTGAAATCAGTTCCCCGTCAAACTCGGCCCGGTTAATTACCTCTGAGCTCGAGTTTAATTATACATGCCCGAATTAAGCATTTATTTCAAGAGTTTGAACTTAGGCTCAAATTCAATTTTTAATATACGGAGTATGAGTTGTTCTCAAGCTTAATTGAGCTTGATATCTGTTCCGCTCGGAGACTCCCTTAATCACGATCCTTCACACCCTTATCCACTAATGATAATCGTTGTGTAATGTTCTTTTGTTTTTTTGTATAGCGGTGCTATACCTCACTTGTATGGAGTAATAAACTACTACAATTTCGATTTTTCTAGTTATGTATACTTTCTTTAGTTTTGGGAGCGACATCTCCTTCCTAACCACTTAAATCATCAAATGAAATATCCGTATTAAATAAGAAAAATAAATTTCTAAAAACCGTTATATATGGTACAATGGTTGTGTTGAACCAATACTCCCTTCATTCACGTGATTTATAATCCATTTCATTTTAGAGAGTAATCGTATACCCATAGAAATAACAATTTACTGGAACGAAAGGAGTACAAAATAAGGGTATTAGCAATAGACAAACCTTTGTTGAGGTTAATCTTATCTTATGCCAAATCATCTAACATACAAACCTTTCTAACAATAAACCTCTTTGTAACAATAGACCAAAAAATTGAGGTTTCATAATATGGACCCACAAACAAAGAAAATACATACATAACAATAAACTATTATACATAAAGTCCCACTTATTATCAACAAATCATATATATCTCTAATGCAATAGCCAAAAAAACGACGTGACATCCTATTTTTACATTACAATCCTATGTGGCAAGATAAGATGCTAATACTTAATTGTTGCAATAAAAGAAAAATCATAAAAACGTTAGCATAACAAATTCATGCCATAGAATAAAGAATTATTATAGTCAATGGCTTGAAATAAAATCATGAAAAAACCGGAAACATATCAAATTAGTGGCATAAAATGGAATGTGCATTGGAATATTCTATATATTATCCAACATATGATGATTAATAATTATCTTTTCCAAATTTGTTGAGATTTTTTCAATAATTCAACATTTTCAATTATCTCCCCTAATCTCGAGATTTATTCCATAATACGAGTATATTCCTTATAATCACGCTCAAATTAATAGAAGGAAAAAAAGACTATAAATTTCTTATGTCAAACAAGGCTAAAATCATTCTCAGTAGTCAGCATTAATATTTCACGACTCTAAAACACAATTTTTTATTTCAACCATGCCTTTTAATCTTTATTTGTACTCATGTCGCCATACATCACTTCAAAAACGAACATGCTTATGGCGGAGATCACCATGCTCAGTTTGGAATGACTATGTGAAACACAAACAACAATTTGGTAAACTACATAGACGAAGACAGAGTGACAACTACGAGACATGATACTCGCTTCTATCTCAACCCCACCATACAAGAGGTAATGATTTTATTTCGAATATACAAGCATTCCAAAAATCTAAGGTGATTTTCTTATTCCGCCATACGAGACAAGGGTAGTGGGACTTGGGAGTATAACCGGCTCAAACAAGCATTCCAAGAATTCAAGGTGACGGTCAAAATTGTGAACCAAGTTTATCTCTCTAAAAACCTCTCTCCAAAAAAAACCCCTAAAAACCTAAAACTCTTTTTTGTTTGCACCGCCGTCACCGCCACTCTCCCATCACTTTCCCCCTATCTTGCAGTCTTTCGCCGGAGATGAGGCATTGTCTATGTTCATCTCCGGCGACCCATCTCTTCACTACTGATTAATTCATCTAATACCATTTTTAATCTTAACTTCTAAGGGATTGTAATATCATCTTCCCTTCTATATTCAAGATTCATCACTGCATGTCGTTTTCTACCGGTTTTTGTTGTTGTGGCTGCTGTTTATCATCTGTCTCGGCTGCTTCCGGTGTCTAGCTTTTCTTCTGGCTCTACCGAGGAGGTGTTCCCCTCCCCCTCGCCCCTCCCCCCACCTCTTTTGGTATGTCTTAAGTCGTCGATCTTCAAGTAGGTTGGTTGGTGTGTCTCTGATGGTGGTTTGTTTGGTTGTGCATGCACTTGATTTGGTGTTCCCCCTCCCCTCGCCCCTTCCCCCACCAGTCGGGTTTTGCATGTCTCTTGTGTGTCGGGTTTTGGTCCTGTTAGGTTGTGCATCCACTTGATTTGGTGTTCCCCTTCCCCTCGCCCCTTCCCCCACCAATCGGGTTTTGCATGTCCCTGTGTGTCGGTCATTTTCTGTCTGTTTCATTCTTTCCTTTTCCTTCTTGGTTTTGATTGATTGCTTTGGGCTTTGTTGATCTGTTTTAGGTCCGGTCGTGGTCTCGGCAGATGGTCTTTGTTTCTGGTTGGCTTTGATCGTAGACTTCTTTTATGCAGCTCGATGATGATTCTTGTCTATAGTTGGTTTGGAGGGTGATGTTTGTCCCTTCTTTGTGTTTGATTTTTACTGGTATTGTTGCATTAAGCATTATGGAAGAGATGTGTTATGATTGTTTAAGAGATGGGGTGGTCTGTGATGTTGGTTGGGTGAGTCGGAAGCGGCGGTTTTCCTCAATCATAATGTTGCTTTGTTTAAATCTCCTTTGTTTGTTTTTTTCTACAAATAATCCCGTCGTATGGGACATGCTTTTCGCTAGGTAATAATATTCGTAGCTTTTGTGTGTCTGTGATAGTGGTAATCTATCTGGGTTATGTTGTCTTCTCCCAAGAATGTACTTCTTGGGTGTTCATGGCCAGGGGACTGGTTATAGAGTTCTTTCTTTTCCTTCTCGTCAATCTCGCCGTCTCTGGTTGCTGTTGGCTCGTTGATTGTTGTGAGCGTTCACTATGGTGTAGGAGAGCGATCTCCATCGGAGACATGCCTTCGCGGTTTGTTTTCACCTTCAAATTTCTACGCTCTTGTGGCGTAAGTGCACCTCGTGTTTGTCCCATGATATTTCGATTGGATCAATGGCTTGTGGGTGACGATCGTTTTGAAGATGATTTGGGTGAAAAAGCTCGGCTCCATTCCACCGTACTCCATCAACATGTTCCGATACCGTCAGATATTTCACGATCGCAGTTCATTAGTAGATACCTATAGTTCTATGTTTTATCATGCTTTGTTTTATGTTGTAGTATATCAACATGGTTCAGGTTCGCTGAACCATGGTACTGGAATGTAAAACTTTGTTGCACTCTTGTCAAAAAAAAAAAAAAAAAAGAATTCAAGGTGACTGTCTTATTCCGTAATACTGACTTTTATATAAGAATATTAAAATTATAATATCTGATATACAAAAATGTGTGTGTTTTCAGATTTTAGGTAAAGTTTCGTGTGATTGACATGAATAACGGGACCTCTAAGTTTGTTGTTATCTCTGAAATCAAGATGTGAATTTGATGACGTAATATGCAGCGGGCTTGCTAGCCTACATCAAACGGGTGATCCAACAAGAATATTGGCAAATTTAGACCATGAATCAAGACCAGCCCACAAATATGAAATCTCATTAGTATAATGAGTGTTAATTTATACTTTGCAATGGAAATACATATGTTAATTTAGCCACTCTAAACAGTAATTACTACGTAAGATGGTTTCACACTTTGAGACGATTTCAATACCTGACCATTCCTTGGTAAAAGAAAAAAAAACAAAGTTGAAATTTATCATCGTAAAATTAATATAAAAGTAACTATATTACAAATAAGATTCGCATCATAAAATGAATGTTATCATTATTAATTAAGTAATAATAATAAAAAGTAGTAATAGGAGCTTTAAATTACAAATATACTATATTAAAATATATAAAATAGACCCGTGAATTTCACGGGTTTAAACCTAGTATGGATACAATATTGTAACCATTCTCATAGATGACTTCTTAACTTTCTCCGGCAATAGAGAGGCAACAAACCTCTCTATGAACCCCTTATTGCTAATGCCCTAAGATAGTTTAAACTCTCATACCATCCCCAAGCAAGGTCAATTACATGGTCATGACCTTGCTTGGTCATGGTTAATCAAGTAATTAGCTTTGTTAATGTGTGACCAAAGGTGGTTAATTTGTGACAAAAAACAAGAAATGGTCAATTTGTGACCAAGGTTGGTCAATAGTGATGGTCTTATTGATCTTCTATGTGTCAATTTCTTATTGGTTGAACAATTATAAAATAATAAATAAAACTACTTTACATTAATCTACTCTACTCTACTCTACTTTCGTAACTAGAATTTGGGAAAACTTTCGTAACTAGAATTTGTTTTTAATGCATTTTATCATTTTGTAGTATTTAATGTTTTTTTTTAAAAATGTATGCGGTATTTTATATGTCGAATCATGTTTTTGAATAATTTTTTTTAATTGTTATTGAAATCGTCTAATCACTTTTCAAAATTATAACGTTGTTATTTAATATTTTTTTCCGTAAACTACATAAGATTAATATAGTCGTAAAATATTGGGGTAGTTTTTTTTATTAAGATATTTACAATAATAGAAAAATAACTATATTTATAAAATGTAGGAAAAATAATTGTAAAAGTAGGAGAGAGAAAGTGAGGTAGAGAATGTGGAAAATGATTGAGAATGTTGTAAAATGGATAATGATTGGGTTGATGACCTAGGTCGCGACCTTCTGTTTGAAAGAGTGAAAATAGGTCAAGGTTAATAAGGTGAGATTAAGAGTAAAATCGGATCACGACCTAATTAGGGCGACCACTGCTTGGAGATGTCTCTGAGCAACTACCAAGATAACAAGAAAAAAGTTGTTCAAACCCAAGAAAACGCATTAAATTCTCTCACTTTCTTCGAGCAACAACCAACACACAAACACATAACACACCACACCACTAACTACTTGCACTTTTCTATATCACTCTTCCTCTTCACTCCACTCCACTAGTGTTCCACCATACTAACCCTAATCCCTCTTCCCAATTATTTCCAATTTAATATATTAACTTACATATAACATGAATCCATTATGAGATCCGTATCTTAAATCCCATAATAATAATTTCCCACATTCTTAATTACAAAATTACTGTAACAATGGCCTCAAGCATCTCATTTCTTGGCATTTTACTGTGCTTTTTTACTGTTGTTTCAGCTGAAATTAGTTCTAGTTCTAGTTCATTTGGGTTTAAGAGATTTGACAAAAATTCCAAGTATTTTTGGTCAAAAATCTCACTTTCTGGTGATGCAAGGGTTACTGATAACGGTTCATTTGTTGATATTACTGGGTTATGGAATTACAGTTCTGGGAAAGTTACGTATAAACAACCCTTTAAATTGTATGAAAGTAATCTTAGGAAGAAATCATCTTTTGGGAGTTATTTTGTGTTTTCAATGGCAAATGATAATGTGGGTAGTTTGGATTTTATGATTGTTAGAAACGCCTCAGCGGCCGCGGCTGGGTTGAGTGGTAATCATGTTGTGTCAATTAAGGGGAAGAACAGTGGAGAAAAGTTACAATGTTGGATTGATTTCGAGGCGAGTTCGAAGAGAATGGAAGTGAGGATTAGTAAATTGGGTGAAAAAAGGCCTGTTAGTCCAACCATGTCTCATCAAATTGATTTGTGTTCAATATACAAGAACCAAGAGGTTTTCATAGGATTAGCTTCGGCTAACGGGAATGCCAAACAGTTATGTAGATTATACTCTTGGAGCTTCAAGTTAAGGCCTGTTCCTAATTGGATGCATTCGCAGCCGTTAGATCCTCAGGGTTTTAAGAAAGATGTTGAGCCAGTGGTGATAATGAGTCATAAGCGAAGCAGCTGTGTTTTGAGAGTTTTTGCTGCTCTGGTGTTTGGGACGGGTTGTGGAGCGCTAGGCGCCTTTATTGTGTTGTGTGCTTGTACTGTTATTGCTGCAAAGAAGCCTGTTGCTCCTGAAGAGTGTGTTGCTCAACCTGTGGTATTTGACTGTGACAAAGTTAAGGTTATTGTAATTGATAAATCTGATAATGGTAGTAGGAAGTAGGGTTTAAGGTTGTTTTTTTTTTTTTGGATGTTTTGTCATGTAAATTTGAAGTTGCAATTTTATTTGATGTTTGTATGTTGAGTGTTTTCTTGACTTTGTACCATGTTTATGATGGAATCTAGGTTTTGTTGGATTTAGATTATTAGATAGTGTTGTGATCTTCGAATTTAATGTGGTTTCGATGTGATCTTTAGGCGTAAGCCTGGTTGAATATTGTGACATTGTGTTTGTATGTCAATATTTTTTTCATTATTGCATCTGTATGTTTCTCAAAATTTGCTTCTGTTTTAGTTCCCTTATTTTGCTGCTTGGCGTATGAAGTATTTGTACCTGCATCTGTAATGTGACGGTAAATGGGTAATCGTATTCAAATGTAGTTCTTACAAAATCAAAAGCTTTGCATTGTTCAAGGTAAACATGGAATATTCAACTGTACACTGATACGAAAATCACAATGCATTTAGCCTCATCAAGTGTGCTGGTTTTATCGTCCTTCCTGTCAAATTATTGCAGGTTCTCGCGGCAAATGAATATTTTCCTGGCTCTAGGTTATATACTTGATTTAGTCATCTGCTAGTACTATGGCTTCGGGAAGAGGAACTCTCGAGTTCATCGGTTGTATCCCAGTCCAAAGACGAAGAATAAATCTTTGAGAGTGTCATACAGACGTCAGCCATAGATGGTCGTGACTTCATGTCATCATCCACACATTTATGAGCGAGTTGAGCTAAAGAGTATGCCATATCCAATGGGTACCTCCTATGTAGATTAGTATCCATGAATTCAGTTAGCTTTTCTCTCACATTGATGCCTTTGAACACGTCCCTGATTACTACGAATAACAGATCATCTGTGTCTCCTTTATTTGTTCCTGATGGTTTAACTGCTGGTTTCCCCGATAGAAGTTCCAGAACCACTACCCCAAATGCAAACACGTCAAGTTTAGGTGTGACCTCCCGTTTTTATGTACTCAGGTGCCAGGTAACCACGAGTTCCAACGACATGTTTGGTTAAATGTAGTACTCCATTTTCATCTTCATCTTGTATTGTTCTTGCTAGTCCGAAATTGGTGATCTTTGCTTTGTAGGAAGCATCTAAAAGTATATTGCTGCTCTTCAAATTCTTGTGAATATATGGTGGACTAATATGGTTGTGCAGGTAATTGAGAGCATCAGCTACATTACGAGCAATCTGAACTCTTTGTTTCCAACTAAGTACAGGAGGAGAGCACGAATCATCTTCAGACAGGTAATTCGTTTGGCGAAAAAGCCGGTCATCAATAGATCCCTTCTCAGCATACTCATAAATCAAGTAAGTATTTCCCTCATTCATGCAATACCCTGATACCTGAATTATGTTGGAATGATTAATTCGATTCAAAATATTGATTTCATCATTAGCGACATTGCCTGTCAAGACCTTAATCGCTGCTTCATCACCATTAAACTCAGCCCGAAACACAGAACCTTTGATCCTATGCCCGTCACTGAAAAACCCAGTAGCCTTCTCAATTTCCTTGTAGTTGTATGCAGTCAGCGACCCAATTGCATATTTAAATCCGTCTAAGTCCACAGATAACGATTGTGGCGTCTGACTATTGGTGCTATAGGATCCTGGCAAGGATGTGTATTGAACTGATTCGGGCTCCTTCTGATCACCTTTTTCCTCTTTGTTGATCAAAGAAACATCCTTTTTCTTCGAAGGGCGAATTAGGAAGAACCACGCAAAAAAGGAGAGCATAACAATCGCCAAAACTCCAACCCCAATTCCAACTGCAATATAAACCCCTTTCCCAGAAGAATGTACACCGTTACCAGGACCGACAGGAACACTTTTAGATCGAGGGGGTGGGTTAACTAAAGGCAAAGGAAGGTTTACTTTAGTAGGTTCAGATGTAAGGGGAACCAAAATCGGAGTAAAAGGATAGATAACTTCAGTAGGCTGTAGTTCATTAGCATCTAGAATACTTTGTACCGTTGCATTGAACATTTCAGCGATACTAGATACACTATCTCCCCAAGTAACTATATATGACAGTAAAAACTTTGCACCAAAATTCTTTACCTGTCCCTTAGTTGGACAAGCACACATAAGGGGCACTGAAAAGGTCGCCCCAACTGTTAAATTAGTAGCCTTGAACGAATTATGGCTCATCATGGCTTGGCATGTGGTCAACCCTTGATAAGTATTATTAGCCATGGAGAAATAGGTCTCACCTAATACCTTTAATGTGTAGTTTGCATTATGTTGGTAATACCTTGGCACATTTCTCGTGCGCCTAGTGCACGAGCAGGGGACAGGGACCACAACAAGGCGGTTGGCCGGAATGGGGTCCACGTCGGAGATGTGGTTGAGCCGGGCGATGGCCAAGGCAGCCGAGTTAAGCAGATATGCTATACTTGGTGGAGAATTGTAAGGTGGGTTTGACCTGAATGTTATGTAGGATGTGCATGATGGTGCAACGCCATTGCAAATGAATCCTTTAGTAGCGTTGCTGTTGTCGCCGCAATCTAGCTGGTTGTTGTTTACATAGGTTTGTTGAGAGTTGGATGGCCAAAGATGAAGGTAAATAGTTGTAATAATAATAATGATTAAGAGCTTCATTAATGGATGTGTTTTTTCTATAGTGGTGCATGTTTTGAGCTCAATGGTTCTATTTAATCATGAGGTTATGTAGATGGGTTTGTTGCTGATGATTGAGTGAACTAGTATTGTTTTTTTTCTCTTGGGAGGGGCCCGCTTGGACCATAAATCCCGCCCGGATATTAATATTTAATATTTATTATTATAATGATTGTGTATTGGTTTTGTCTTTCTTTGTTAAAAGTATGTGTATGTAACAAAGACCAACTGTATTTAAGCGAAGAAATTCAAATAAGATTGTTTAACGGATTGTTCTTATTTGAGGTGATATGTTTTATTTAGTAAAATTCTGAGTAAATAAATAGATAATTGAGACGGTGTGAATACTGATAATTAATTAACGGGATTTTGGTAGTTTAGTTGTTTTTATATGAATGAAAAACTAATAAATTACGAGGAGCAGAATAATAAAAAAAAATAGGAAAATGGACGCGGTTACAAGTCATGGGTCAACTATTGACAAATTCAACAAGTTGTGTTTATAATAATCAAATTATGATTGGCAGCATGTGGAGTTGGCAAGTGCAAAGGAGCTTTCCTTGTCGGACGAGCTCACCATATATGCTTTTTATTCCATTTTGGCCCTATTTCGGCAGAAAAGAGTTAAATTGAATTATACTGAATTGAATGCAGCTGAATTAAATTGAAATAAGTGTTAATTTGTGAAGAGATCAGTTGAATTAAACTAAATTGAATAAAACTAAACTGAATTCTGAACTAAATAAAGTTGAACTAACTAAAATACGCTGAAATTAAGTCTCAAAAACAAGCCAAAAATGTTTTTTCTAATACTCCATTGTTTTTCCCTTCTCTACACGTTATTAAATTAGGATGACAAGAGTTTCTTGTTATGACTTGTGTAGGTTGACTAATTTGTATTTTGTGAAATTGATATTTTAGTGGTTTAAAAAGTAATGATACTAGAATATCATTTGAATTGAAGAGTCCTTAGCTTAATACAAGGTAATTAAGATGGGAATCGGGAGTTGAGCGGATAATAGGCTCTAGGTTCGATTTCTCCCTCTCAAATATTTGTGTGGTTCTTTACAAAACTATTTGATACAATGTATTATTTTGGTAATCAATAAATTAATATAAAATTTGGCTATTTTATAGGTTATTTTATCAAAGTAGGAAATTTCTTGACTTCGAGGTTACAGTTATGTTGTGTCAATACTCAATAGTGAGGCTTGAGGATACAAAACTAACCAGTAGACTATCTAAAATTACTTAAATTGAAATTATACCGTTTATCTATCTAACATATCAATAACTTACTTCACTTATACGCACTTTTTTTAGTCACGTGTTATTTCCAATGACTTTTCTAGGATCCCCGTAATAGGGGTTCGAGTTTACATAGGAAAAACATTTTACCAGAAAAAAGTTAAAACCCGCCATATTACTATTAATTAAATATATACTTGACATTTTGGCATGTTAACTATTAAAATTTATTAATAAAACAATAATTCACTGAAAAACAAATGAAAGAACCCCATGAACCCGAGAAATAGCTTTGAAAGGTATATTTATCAGCAAAATTACTGCAGAAATTGCAGGTAAGATGACTCGAACACACAATCTTTTGGATAAAATGTAAAAAGTTTACCATTACGATAGCTACATCTTAATGATTCATATTTTTCTCTTATATTCGTTTTGTAGAGTCAGTGGGAGTTCAATTAAACCTCATGAACCTCCGCTGAAAACGCCTCTGGTTATTTTCTACGTACATTTTACTAAATCATACGCAAAATTTCTGACTTTTTAAGACTTTGTCTCTTGCATTTCATACACAATCAACAACAATTAAGAGGACAAAAAAGAGGGGGGAAGACCATTGGCGATAGACCACCGGCCATCGACGATGTTGTACCACCAGAGCTAATGGTGCGGGGTCAACGGTTATTGGGTACTATTTCCTTCGACCCCCTCCATAGCTACTGGGCCTACCACATACACATCGGCACCCCACCACCCTTCCCCTCTGCAACCACCCCACATCTGTCCTCTACTCTACCCCCCTTCCTCAGCCGCCCACAATAGCCCCTACCTCATGTCCACAATCGCCTCCCCCTCCTCCGGTTCTTCGACGACCACTGTCCTCCTCCTCCTTTACCACCAACCACAATCACCACAACCAATATCCTTCAACAACCAACTTTCAAACCCTAATTATAAAAAATCCTTTTAAAAAAATCAAATCAATTGATTAAAAGACGTAGATTAATTGTAACACGGACACCCCCTTCTTACCCGACCAAGATAATTAGGAGACGTTACCATCTCGGTTTCCCGAGGCAGTGAAATCGGAATTAAAATTAATAAACTTTATTAAATAAATAACAAGTTTAGTTATTACAAACATAAACTAATGAATAAATGAAATACAACTCATCTATGACTATGCCATCTACTTAGTGACTATGTACTCGAATCTAAAGTCCGTAGCGCATCCCGAATCCCGATCATGTCAACAAGCAAGATGTACTTAACCTGCTCCCCATATGGTTCGACACGCCCCCCCCCCCCCCCGGAAATAGGTGACAATTACACAGACAAACAAACGTCAGTTTCAATAAATAAATAAAATGTGACTCAACTCAAGGTGTGTGAGTATGCAACATGACTATAACATGAATGAACCGCTATCAAACAACCACCACCACGGTATCGGGACACGCCCAGACATACCGACAACCACACTGGTACCGGGACACGCCCAGACATACCAACAACCACAAACAGGTACCGGGACACGGCCAGACGTACCGGGTCCGGAAGCCAACCGAATCCCCTGCCAGACGTCGTCTCTCAACCACACGATTCCCTCCGTGACTCAAGTCATTAATGTGCACATCCCTCTTGGAGTGGGAAGCTCCAAGAGTCAACTCAAGCGGAAGACGATCTCCCAACCGTCTTCCGTCTCCATATAACAAGTAACCAATCAAACCGCCATGTCCTCCAACATACAAGACAACACATTAAATGCAATATACCATATAACATGCCAATTACCGACTCATTCAATGCAATTGATAACAAATGACTCATTTAGCAAACAAACACAATATTGAAACTGAGTAGGATAAACCTACCTGTTAGCATACTCCGTAAGCAATCCAAATAATAATAATACCGCTCCATAAAACCGTCACCTAAATACGATAATTAAATACGTATAATTATTAACTAATTAAATTAAATATGAATGAATTAATTAAATATAAACCCGTCTTTAGCTATTCAAATCCCGACCCATAGCCGTCCTTCCTCCTAACCCAACAACCACCATACCCCACTGCCACCATGGACCACCACTACCAGTCGTCGCAGGCCACGACCAGCAGCTTACGGCCATCAAACAATGGCGGCAACAACAACAGCCGTCACCAACAACACCACCCACAACAACAACACGCACCACACACACAACCACCATGAGCCGCCGCTGCCACCACCACAGTGGCCTCCCCTTGACCACGGTGGACCCTATCACCATCCCACAACCACTGGCAGCCATCACATGAGCGTACATCATCAACAAAAACAACAACAAACAAACAAACAACACACAACAACCCGACATACACAACCGACACCCTCCCTTTTTAGACTCGATTTCCGACCACCACAACCACTCTAACCACCACCCCTGACCACCAAAAGACTCGCCCCTCAACCCTCGACTAACCCACCCCACCACCTGTCCAAGTCAGCCCCAAATAAAAGGGTAAATACGCAGCCCTAAACCCGAGTCACCAAGAGCCCAAAACTCCTTAAAATGCTCGGTCAAACCCGATTATGGGACGGTCAACGGTGGTTATATGGGTGGTCAACGACGAACTAAGGTGGTCAAGGTCAAGGTGGGTCTAATAAAATGTGAATGTGGGGATTCGGATCTCCACGGGTTTGAAAATCGTTTGGAGTCGCCACCAAATTGAAGGAAATTTTGGAACCATAAATGAGATTTGAGTTCGTTGTTGAAAGTACGTGATGAAAAGTTTGTTAATAAAACACCCACCCCTGCCCGTTGCAATAACGGCCTCTACTAAGGATTGCGATGGCTAGTTGGCCAAGACTACGATTCGTTGTACGAGAATGCAAAACACCATTTTGATCCTAACATGTGAGCTTAGTTTCTAATCATTTAATGCGTCTAATCTACTTTGTCCAAGTGATTTAGTATGTGAGATTGATTTGAACTATACTAACAAGCATGGTTTAGATGGGAATGGGGGAGCCATTGGGGAACTAACTATTACAACCCAGACGATTCTCGTCAACTCGATTTGCAAACAATTTAAATAAAGATACAACTCGATCTAAATACAATTGCTAAGACGTGACACTTGACTCACGTTTGACACGCCTATCTAGGCCTTGAAAACGTGCCAAATGGTGAGGCCACGGCTCACATGGACTTCATCCTTAGCCTCATCATCGTTTTGCGCACTCACTTCGATTTAATAGATTAAATACTTCAATTTAATCAATTAAAACAAAGGTTTTGTAAAATCATTTTGACTCAAAATAAAGTACTTACTAGACCCATATTATTTTAAAGTACAAATTACATTGCTTAAAATGAAATACAATAATTACAACGATTAAATAACAATAACAATTGAAATAAAACCGAAATAATTAAATAGAGCAAAACAAACTGAACCGAACTCGGCACGAAAACCGAGATAACACACGGCCAACACACGGCCAACATGGGGGTGGTCAACATTGACTATTCTAGTCATCGAGTGCAATGAATCAGATGCTAAGCATGCGCAATTCAACTAGCGAGAAATCGTCATAAGAAAAGATGAATTCATTAAATTCTTTAAAGAAATTCATTTTAAAATCCTATGTCGGGTTTTGTATGACCTATGAATGTCTAATTCAATTACATGCATTCTACATATTAATTAGGCCAAGTTGAGATTTAACAATTGATAACGATACAAATAAACATGCAAGAATCATTAACCAATTAAAACATGCGATTTAATCTAATCATTTCATAACTAAAATTAAACCAAAACATTAAACATGTGAAACTGACTAATTACTTCGTAATTAAAACATTAAACATGTGCGAATTTAAACTAATTAAAATTTCATTTTAATTAATTTAAAACATGTTATCGTCATACAATTGCAAACTATTTCATTAAACATGTTAATTATTCTAACTAAGCATGTTATCGTCATAAATGAAAGACTAAGCATATGATTAACATATTATCTATTCTAAACAGCAATTAATCCATCATCCACATCATAATTATGAAACATTAACTAATGAAACGATGGTTAAAAGACGATAAAAAAACGAGACAAAAGAAGGCCTTAGGCCGTGACATACACGAGTAAAAGGTGAAAGGAGAGACGGGATTTTGTGCACCCTCAATTTACATACTTGGACACCACTCGGGATCCCGTGTGCAATCTTTTCTTAGAAGGCGCATCTTCGATGATTTTAAAACAAGTTTCAAAATAATTATCGAAAACAATTTCGAAAAGTAAACTAACTTTCTCGAGTAAAAGGCACTTCGTGCTATGATTTTCAAACGAAGATTGTGACTTGGTTTCTTACTCAAATCTGAATCCGAAAGATGTTCTGGAAATCCTCAAACTCCAAAGATTCGAACTTTAGCAAAAAAAAGAAGCAAAAAGCACTTTGAAATGACTAAAAACAAACAAAAACAGGTGCTGTCCACACGAGTTAAAAAACACGATTTATGTTGTACTTCGTACAACGATTTTCAAACGAAGATCGTGACTTTGTTTCTTGCTCAAATCTAAATCCAAAAGATGTTCTGGAATCCATGAATGACAAATATTCAAACTTTAGCAATAAACAGAAGTAAAGTTAGCTTTAAAATAAAGAGAAACGGACGAGAACAGTGTCTGTCCAAAACGCAGAAGAACACAAACAAGAGAGCAAATCGATGCTCTGATGTTTGTCTAATCCTTTGTATGAACCTTTTGATTTGTTTTTGGGTAGAGAGGAGTTTAGGGTTGCTTTTGAACGTGAGACTGATGGAGGTTTGCTTAGGGTTTCGAGCTCTCAAAACCGAGTGGTTTTCTCTCTCTTTTCCGTCCTGATTTTTGGAGTGTGAGGGTTGGTTTATATAGGAAATGGGGTAGGGGAGCTAAAGCTAGGTTATTTAGCTGGTGTAGGCAGTGGCGGATTTGCGGGGGGGGGGGGGCAGAGGTAACTGAAAATCTATGTTTAGATATTTAGAGCGTCTTTCTTTAGCATGATGATGCTCTTGGTCTGGTGGTAAAAGGTTTACAAACTTCCCTAATAGTCACGTGTTCGAATCTCGTTATGGCTAGGTTTGGCTTATTTTTTTTTGTATGTTTAAAGTTAGATTTAATTAATTGAATTTCAACAAAATGATGTTACAAGGGCTCGAACCTGGGACATTAGGCTAGTATATTCAATGATTGTCCAACACACCAATTGCATATTAATATTGTTTGTTAAGCATATATATTTTTATACTATACAATTATACACTTTTAGAAGTAGTTCCATGTAAAATTTCCCATTGTCTTATAAATAAAGATTATGGTACTCTTTGGTTAATTTTTTACTATCTTCATGACGATAATATATGAAATTGAAGGGGTCTCTCGAATTTTTTTTACACAGGACCCCCAATTCTACCGCCGAAAATGGATATTCCCTCTAAAATAATGCACTTGGGCTTGTTGGTATTTGGTTTAGCCGTTTAGGGTTTGTTGATATATTTTTTCTTTACGATTATATTATTATGTATTGACGATGTTAAAATTTTAATGTATAAAAGTTGTCCGCAATTTTTTTTTTGGGTGTGCCACCCCTTAAGTCAAATCCTGCATCCGCCACTGGGTGTAGGGTTGGCTTGTGGAAGGGAAAGGAATTTGGGTGAGATATGGAGTATGGAAGTGGATAACACAGTTTTGAAAAGGATATGATTTGGGGGATTACTTCGGTTATTATGGAGATTGTATGAGCTGGTTATGGGAGGTGGAAATATCTCCTTTGCATAGTGAACAAGTTGGGAAATCGAGGGAAGGGAGTAGGCCTTGGATAAGGGTTCGAAAAGGGCTCGGGAAAGGCCCCTGTTTTGCCGCGCAAAATAGGGTGCGGGTGTGGGTTATTTGGGTGGGTTTTGGTATGGCTTTTGGCTGGGTTTGGGCATGGATTGAGTGCTGGGTTAATGGGCCAGGTGTTGGTGTGGTGTTGGATGGGTTGGGTTGGGTTGGGTTGGGTTGGGTGGGTGTTGGGCTCGAGCAAAAAACAGGGGAAGGGGGGTGTGTGTCGTGGGTTTGGGGTAGAAAAGGGGAAGGGAAAAAGAGGTGGTAGTGGGGTTAGAACCCGGGATGTATGGGGGGATGGGTTGAGCTAAAGCAAGCCTCGAGAATCGTGTCAAAATCCGTCCAGAAATCGAGCTAAAAACCGTCATAAAACCAAGCTAAAAATCGCTTGAAAAACTAGTTTGAAAACCGCTTTAAAATTAATTTTTCAAATTAAAAAATAAAGTGATAAAACGAAACCGTCACATATCTCATTTCAAATAAATTAAAATAAAAACTTTGAATAGTAACATATTTTTCAAATAAATTATAAAAGCTTAAATTTTAAATAAACTTCAAAAATAAGAAAATCGATGAAATAAATTTCATTTATTTCAAAAATAATTTAAATTTCATTTAAATTATAAAACCATCAAAAAACGCTTGTCCGCAACACTAAACGAAATCCGCTAACGAGCGGTGTAAGTAAACATGTATCCAATCATCATCGGGTGTTTTGTCGGGATTTCTGTAAATTCCAATATCGACAGATACGGGTATCTACATAAAATAATATATAAGCTAGTGAGACGGTGTTACCTTACCAACTCGAGGCGGAGGGACGAAATCTTTACTTTCTCTTCCTTTTTCTCTCTTCCTCTCATCTCTCATGTTTGTGTATTTTGTTGGGATTTTGTATGGATAAGATGATGAGTGGATATGGTGGAGTATATAAGGTGAGGTGGAGTATATACATATACGCGTATCGTATTATGTATTATTATTATCATTACAACTTCTTCTTCTTCTTCTTCTTCT
Organism: Silene latifolia; assembly: GCF_048544455.1. Lineage (NCBI taxonomy): Eukaryota > Viridiplantae > Streptophyta > Magnoliopsida > Caryophyllales > Caryophyllaceae > Silene > Silene latifolia. Next base: position 30,188,897 of record NC_133529.1, on the reverse strand, counting down.
TCTTCTTCTTCTTCTTCTTCTTCTTCTTCTTCTTCTTCTTCTTCTTCTTCTTCTTCTTCTTCTTCTTGTACGCGTATCGTATTATGTATTATTATTATCATTACAACTTCTTCTTCTTCTTCTTCTTCTTCTTCTTCTTCTTCTTCTTATTATTATTATTATTATTATTATTATTATTATTATTATTATTATTATAGGATGCGCGCAACTTTCATTAAATGAAAAATAAAAGTTTACATGAAATTGGTGGGGAGCCGAGAGACAATCTGGGCTCCCACACCCTTAGCAACAACAAAGCTAAGTCTAGTAAAAATGTAAGCGGCCACCCGAGCCCCCGCATCCTGAAATATGTATACGCGTATCGTATTATGTATTATTATTATCATTACAACTTATTATTATTATTATTATTATTATTATTATTATTATTATTATTATTATTATTATTATTATTATTATTATTATTATTATTATTATTATTATTATTATTATTATTATTATTATTATTATTATTATTATTATTATTATTATTAGGGTTTTTTGTCAAACACAACCTTCAATAATTTTTTTTTGTCAAACACAACCTTTTGGCCAAAGTTTGATCACTTGTAATGGGGTGATTTTCAATCGATGTTCGAAATAGCAAACGAAGTCGGTTTGAGGTATTTTTAGACTCGTTGGAAAGATGGGAGTGTAAGTTTTCCAGGGTTATCAATATGGTGGAAATAGGTGGCTTTATATGGGTCTATCGGTGTGTAAAGTAGGGATGGAGAAGCGAAGTGGAGGTAAATACAAATAAAAAAAGTTAAAGTATGACTTATTCGTGAGTCAATTTACTCCTCTCGAACCACCACTTGCAAACAACAACCACCGCAACCCCCACAACTACGACCTACCTTGCACTCCCCTCTACCTACATACCAAATTTCAGACCAAACAAAGCATCATAACCCTAATAAAAGTCTCACCAACAACACCCCCCCCCCCCCCGACCAAAAGGTCGTGTTTGACAAAAAAGAAATTATTAAAGGTTGTGTTTCACAAACTTTTTTTTAAAGGTGGTGTTTGGAAAAAAAGAAGTTTTTTAAAGTTTGTGTTTGACAAAAAAAACCCTTATTATTATTATTATTATTATTATTATTATTATTATTATTATTATTATTATTATTATTATTATTATTATTATTATTATTATTATTATTATTATTATTATTATTATTATTATTATTATTATTATTACCATCTAATAATAATAATAATAATTATTTTATTATTCCGTCTCAAACATAACTCGTATAAATAAAATAAAATATTATTATTATTATATAATTATTAAATACGGAGTATCACATTAATGAAAATGTTGAAAAAAATGGAAAATTACTTGTAATATATGCAAATTTTCATAATTGTTAATTTTTTAAGAAATTAGTTAGGGGTTGGGAAAATAGAGAACTTATTTTATTTTATTTTTAAGAGGAAGGGTAGTGCTGGGAAAAAGGTGGCAAAGTGCGTGTAGGATTTAACAATTATGCGGGTTTTTAAGAGGAAAAGATACGGAGATTAAACAGAGTATGTTGACTAAAATAGATAGAATAATACACCCTTGACCTTATTTATGCCATGTTAAACTCCAAAAATAAACTGGTTTAAGCCATTTTAAATCTATATAAACCATTTGACAAGTTTAGTAATGTAAACATAATAGGTAGGGAATGTTCACTAATTCATAACCGGAGTTCGACCCAACAGATCTAAGATCAGTTTATTAAAATTTATGAACCGCACCCCTAGTCGGTTGTAAAAAGAATGGACCTGGACCACACCTAACGAGCTGGTTGTTAAATATATAGGGCTCGTTAATGTAATACCCCGTATTTTATAGTAGTGCACTCGGCCGAGTACAGCTAAGTACTCGACCGAGTAGATGGATCGAGTGCCCTATGGGCATTATACCAGCTTCTTTTAGTAAGTCACTCAGCCGAGTGGCTGGTGCACTCAACCGAGTGTCATCAAGCACTCGACCGAGTGTACGGGTGCGGCTGGGTTTTCGCGTGTGGACTTTGGAGTTGTTAGGCCTTGGTATTTATACTTCATTTTCAGATTTCTTCCACTCTCTACAACCGTATCTCCTCACTAACATTTCAAACATCCAACAAAATCCCCCAAAATCCCCAACCACCTTATCCTTTCAAGATTTCATTCCACCTTTGACGATTTGCACCCAAATATTCATCCCTTTTTCATATGTTTACACTTGTAAGTAATTACTTACCCTTTTTCCTTTATTCTTTTATTAGTAAACCCTAATTCTCAAATATGTTGTCTTATGGGATTTAATTAGGGTTTTGACTAAGTAAGTAGGTTAAATAAGGAGTTAATTAGTATTATTATTTTTGTAGTATATATTTCTGATAATTAGTCATTATTTGTGTACGAGGATACTTCATAGAGGAGTCCTTCTAGCTTGTTGCTTTTGCTTACTTGAAGATTTGTAATAAGTAGGGTCTTCCCTACTTAGCTTTAGTAATGTGAATGTTTACATGAGTGTTAGATGACACGAAGTTAGTAGTAATTGTTAAACTTGCATTATAACATGAGTAATTTGGAGAAGTGGTGTTGGTATATGTAAATCTTGGGAGTTTTATCATATTCTATTAATGGGTAAGTTGATGCGTGCTTTATTTACACATTTATTATACCATTTTTGCACGCATTTCTATGCATTTTGAGTAGCGCTTAACTAATATTCTCCCGTGAATTGGCTACTTTGGGTTATTTCATATTCCATGCATGTATTGGACCCGAATGCGCATAAACAAGCCAAAACTCATCCTCGGAATTTCATTTTGGATATTGGTGAAGTTAAAGCTCGGAAATTTCCATATTGGGAAGCGTGAAGATAAGAGGACTAAAGCTGAGTGAGGACTTATGCTGCTGTTGGACTGCGATTTTAGTCGATCGACTAAAGTCACATGTTGTTGTTTAGTCGATCGACTGCTATAATGGTCGATCGATTGGTTTTGCTTTTAGGCCGTTTTGATTTAGTTATTAATCTCGGCCCATTAGTTGCTCGGTTAATAATCTACTCCTTTTGTTATTTAAGGAGACTGAGAAAATATATTAGGTCATCTTTCATACGGTTAAACTTTCTTTTACATTACTTTGGCTGCTAAAAACTTTGAATCTGAAACTTGTAATCTTTCCCTACTATTATACTTTCGGTAATAAATTTCTTTTTTGTTCTGCGTTTAATTCCTTTAGCCTTATTCGTTTATTCCTTACCCTTTTAGCTTTAGTTTTTATTTAATTGTTATTTCAAGATCTTTATCATGTTTAACTCTACTTTATTCACTATTATTGTTAATTTTGTTAATTCGATTATGCATAGCTAAATTTCTTATGCTGGGATTTAGGGGATTCATGATTACGTGACGGTATTTAATTAGGATATTAGATCTGGTATAATTACCGTGTTTAAATTGTTAAATCGTAATAATTAATTTTATTTAATTAGTTGAATGCATGCGACTAGTTATTTAATCTGGTAAACTCCGACCTAGATCGAGAGATTGAAGAGAGTGAGACCTGCTACGAACAATCGAATACCCTAATAAGAGAGAAAGCATATTAGAAGCATTCTAGGGCGAATATCGGACCTTTACCTTTGACCGTTGTTAGACTATGGTGAACTGACAATCCTAGCTATTTCTCCTTATTTTTAGACTCTTTTATCTTTCCTTCATTACTCATAGTTTAGTAATCCAAACAAAAACTCCCAGAATTGTTACTTAGACAGACTTTATATTAGCAAATAGAACATCTTAGTCTCCTTGTGGATACGATCCCGACTTCCTTTACTACATTAGTTTAGGCCTGTTGGTTATCTTTGGATTATGTGTGCTATTAGCCTATCATAAATAGTAATTATTTCACATTAACACTTGAAGTTCATTATAACAAGAAATTGGGAGACTTACGATGAATGGGTGAATTAGTGGTGAGTTGAGCATTCTTATCATGTTGTGATTCATGTTAATGTGGAAGAGTATTTTATATGCATATTATGTTCATCTTGGTCACTTGTGGTTGATGGAGGAGGTTGATGGTGGGTGTTGGTATTAGCGATGTTGGATTGTTGAGGAGACATAAGACTGATCGGGAGACCGTTTTACGCTTGGGTCGCCTCTTGGAGTTTCCTACTCCAAGAGGGACGTGCATGTTGATGATTCGAGTATGGAAGGACTCATGTGTATGTCACGACATCTAGCAGGGGTCCGGTTAGCTCTCACGCCCGGTACCACAGGTTTGTCCCGAATACCTTGTTACGGGATGTGGTCCGGCTGTTGGTGATGGTGTTACGATGTCGTCACCGGTTTTGACTGGGAGGAGATGTGGAGATTGGAGGATATGCATTTTCTACATCATCATAGTATATCACGTTCATTTAGCATTGCATATTCACATGGTATAGTAGGATTTATGTTATTTATGCTAACCAAAGTATTTTAAAATATCTGTGTTGAACCATATGATGATTTACGCTCATATGAGGAGCAGTGGCTTGATAGGTAGCTTGTGCATACTTTCACTTGGAGGCTTGGGAGCGGTCCTCATCTTAGCATGTCGCCATCTTTTGTCTTTCTTAGCTTTTGACATTACTAGACTCCACTTTATTTCAATTGGGTTGTATAATTGGGATTGTCTCTTAAATCTCCGAATATGTAATAACTTCGCATATACTTATCTATGCTAAATTGTATACGTTTGTTCACACTACAAGTTTGGCAAACCAAGTCGCGTGACACTCTCATTAGCTAGAAAGGCCTCCCGACTAATGGGGGTGTTACAGTTAACTCTTAAAATTATCCGTTATAGAGTAACAACTTCTATATCCATTGCTTAGAAATGGAATTTCTCGATTTTCCATAGAGCGTGGCAACATATAAGAACTTTTGAATAGTCTCAACACGAAAATTAAACTACTAAATCTTAATAATTGTATGTTAACAGGTTACAGTCTATGCCATTATTAAAATGTTGAGCTCTTGACTAACATATTCGGAGAGTGTTAGCCACTCGAACAAAATCCTTTTTTTCACGAGCATAAGTTCTTACCGAAATTTTTTACAAAAATCTTATCTAGACTTAAATTGTAATCCCATAATTTTATTCAAAAATTTACATTTGTTTCATTTTTTACTATTAAACTACAAAATGTATAAACTTTAATGATGAACAGTAACACCCCCATTTATCCAGGAGCCTTAACTAGGCATTCCTAGATAAAAGGAGTTGTTACCATCTCGGATTGCCCGAGGTAGTGAATAACAAAGTAAAACAAGTCATAGTATTTTATATATGTAACACCTCCATATACCAATGCGTCTTAAAAAGGATCACCCTAGTATATAAAGGTGCTATCATCTCGGTTGCCCAAGGTACAGTATACCAAAAGTGACCATAAGGAAACATAATTTAAAGCTCGACTGTTTAAATGTATACAACTGAAAGCACGAAAATCGAAAGTACTACAACTGACAAAACAAAATATTCAAAACTATGACAACTGTCAGCGGAAGATTAAAGACCCCAAACTAAGTCATGACTCCATCCCAGCTAGATCCCACGAGCCATCCATAGGAGTACCTGCTAATCAACTGTTCACCATCCCCGTATGGATCACCACAGTTTTGTAAAACAAAACGGGGTCACTGAATAACCAAGATAAGAAAACAACAATAAGCATCCAAATTAACCATTAACATTCCTCCAACCTCCAATTCATCACCTATCACTGACTACACACACTAAAGTGTGTAGCTCTGCCAGATTACCCATCGCAACAGGTAATCCACACCGTCAGTGGGGACCGCAGCCTTACCACCTAAGCCTTGCTCACACCAAGAGCGAATAACCCATGTCTATTAATGTGCACATCTCCCTTGTGACAGGAACCACAAGAGGCGAATCAAGGGCGTGAAGCCACTCTCGATGATGACTCCACTCAGCCGAGGGCGCACCTCGCGAACCACAGATACAACAAGCAACCAAAGTCACTATACCAAAATAAATATGCAAAATCCCAAATTACAATCTCAACAATAATAGTAATAATGTTAATAAAACAATCACAACATCTTATACTTAATTACACAGTCAACTGAGCAGGAAAACCCTACCTTATTACGAATCTGCAAACACAAGCAACGACGGAAGCTAAAATTGTTCCTCTACAAATCAGTCACCTACCAATAATCACAACCATACTCTATGTCACAATCATACCAAAAAACCCCTCTTTCCCCAAACCAACAATTAGGACAAAACCCTAAAGGACAAATACATATTGATCAACAAGGCACTAGAGACTTACCAACGAAAACGGGATAAAAGACAGAAGTGTAGACTCATGATCGATCGCACTTGACTTGTGAGTGATTAGGGTTATTAAAGGGATGGTATACGTAGTTTAGGTTTTGAGAAAAAGAATTAGTAAATGTTAAACGAAATATTTATAACCTCTAATCACCTTAATCAAACCGCGGAAATTAATCTCGTCAGACCGGGTACTCGGTCGAGTACCTGGGGTACTCGGCCGAGTACGACCTACTCGGCCGAGTATCTCACTACTCGGTTGAGTGCTCCTGGACAGTAACCTGACCAGAAGTCACACGACAACCTACTCGACTGAGTTCCCCTATTCGGCCGAGTAGACTAGGATCAGAAAACCGTGATATTACAGTCTTCCCTCCTTAAAACGAATTTCGTCCCCGAAGTTCATACCATACTCAAAACAAAAGCGACACCAACTACTCTAAGGTACTAACAGTACCAACTATGACCAACTAATCAACCCAACTATAGCTCACAGGTTTACGCCCGCCCTATGGAAGAGAATGAACCCGGTTCCTTGTTTTTCTTTGATGGAACCTTAAATAAAGAGAAGGGTTTGTTTAAAAAATCCTCTATTGGTCTTATTCTTATTGTGCGCCTTGTGAGCGCGTTTTGATCCGCGAAGGCAATCGCTCGGATGTTCCCGTTAAGTATGGGTCCGCGCTGGCTGGATAGTGCAAGAATGGCTTTCTCTGATTCTGATAGAGGCTCGCTTCGCTCCATTCAGAAAGTCTTTTCCGCCGGACGACTCGTAGGAGGTGGGATCGTCGATCTCTTCCTTAAATATTGGTATGAGGAAAAATCTTCCCGGTGTATATATCAAGGGACCTTCCATCCATAATTCTGAGCTTCATGTTACTCCTCCCAAGAGTCTCGTAGGTGGACGTATCGAACCGAAATAAGATCTCAGATTGTTTTTTCTTCCTCGTCGACTCTTTCTATCAGATTTAAAACGGTGGTGAATCCGGATATAAGAGAGAGGGGAGAGATGATCTGAGAAGGGGCTGCTGGCTCGGGATGGATTTAGGAGTCTTTGTGCGAGCCGCTTTCTTATAGTCTAGGGCAGGAGAAGTTCCGGGATAAGCCTTATTGCTGGGCTGCTTATTCAGAGCCAACCTTTTCTAGGAACTAACAACATAACCATCTCGACCTCAAACTAACCCAAAACATGTATGCGACCAACTCGTACCCCCTTAAAAGACAACGGTTACGTCCCTATAACTAAACATACCTGATAAAAAAGGTGAGGAAAGCCCTCTCTCATAGACTCGTTCGGTTCCCAAGTGGCCTCTTCCACATTGTGATTAGACCATAGTACCTTAAGTAAGACGGTTGCACCATTCATTGTCTTGCGTAGCTTATGATCCAAGATCTCCTTAGGAACCTCTGCATAAGTTAGAGACTCATCTAAATCTATGTTCTCAACCTCAGGTACATGTGACGGATAGTTCACATAATTCCGGAGTTGTGATACATGAAAAACATTGTGGACTGGTCGGTTTATGGATTTCGGTTACTTGTCGTTAAGAGTTACCTAGACCAAAACAATATTTATAACTTCACAAACTACTCTACTTTTAGTAAAAAGGTAAGTAAAGATCGGATCCCAAGGGATGGGTATTGATGTAGGATTTTCGATTGCAAATGGTTGTGTCTAAGGGTGTCACAATTGGGGTTAAGGTAGGAGATCAACTAAACTAAATAACAATGTAAATAAAGTAATGAAAGCAAGCAAGATGATTAAAATGAGATGTAAACAATTGATTAAAGGCACTAGGGTGTCATGGGTTCATAGGATATTCATGGAATTTGATCATACAAAATGTTTCCTACTAGATGCAAGCAATTATTGTTGTGATGGGATCAAGTTAGTGTATATCTTACAATCCCTAAGAAGGTTTGGGTCCCGGAGCCGAATCGATTAGATTGTACAACACCTACAAGTCGACTTAATCCTCCCTATCCAACTATATGCATGGTCTAATGAGACTCGAGTTGGTTTATGTCTTACAAGTCTCATTGAAAAGGTAAGTGATGGGTAAAAAATGCAAGGATTCATAGGCTCGCATTTCATCAAACATAACATGTGTATAAGTTGAAATCAAAACAAGCAAGCAAATTAATTATGAAAACATATTAGATTAAGCATGAATCAATCCCCATGTTGGTTTCCCCTAATTCCCCATTAACCCTAATTAAGGAAACTACTCACTCATTATCAAGTTTAACATGCTAACAACGTTGTCAATCATACTAGCAAGGCAAAACATGATGAACAAATGAAGATGATTAACAATAATTAAAAAGGTATTAAGAGAGAATTATACCTATAAAGACGATTCCAAATAATAAAGAAAAGAATAATAGAAGTACTTGATGATTTATGGAAGGTTGTCAATCCTCCGAATAAACCCAAATAATCTTCTAATTACCCAAAATAAATGATGAACAATATAGAAATTAAGGAATGATTAAGAAATGAGATTTGTATTAATTCTAAATTAAGAATAGATTATAAGATTAAGAGAGTATTAGGACTTGATTAAGATAAGATTAAGATCCTATTAAGATGACATATTAATCTAGGTAGTACAATGGGGTATTTATACTAGAGATTAGGTACAAAGATTAGGGTTACTAAGGGTTTAAATGACTATTAAGACCCTTAAGAAATGTTGAGGAAGTGCTCCTCTCCAAGGAGATGCTCATCTCCGTTTTGGTAGTCTCCACGGAATATGCTCGTCCCGAGCGTCTAGGCAGCAGGGACGGTTGGTTCTGCATGGGGATCCGAGCGGATTGTGGGAGGGACGCTCGGATCATTTGGCCTCAAGACGAGCGTCTTGGCATCGGGACGCTCGGATTGTAGCAGGGAGACGCTTGTCCTGGGCAGGGAGACGCTCGGATTCTTTGTCAGTCACTTCTCTTCTTTTCTTTCCTCAACAATCCTTGGGGATTTTGTTGGAGATGCAAGGATCCTTTCATCATTGCCCAAGCTACTTTATTTCCTACATAGGCCTTCTAGCATTGTCTTCCCTTTGATGCTTGATCATTGAATTTGATCAATTTAGCTCCATTTTGCCATGAAAATGCAAGGTTTGCACTCCTTTCCTACCAAGGGAACAAAACCTCAAAGAATATGCAAAACGGAAAACTAAAGATAGTAAATATCCCAATTATGCACTGAAAAGCATATGAACGAGCCTAATTTGGGGACTAAATATGCTCAAATATGAGTCACATCAAATATCCCCAAACCGAACCTTTGCTCGTCCCGAGTAAAGAGGTGACAAAAACTAGGACCCTTATTCAAACTAACCTACTAATATAGCCGATGTGAGAGAATTAGCGGGTCTCACTCCGCCCCTTCAACTCACAATAAGACAACCATGAGGCAGGATGCCTTCTTGCAAGGCAAGGTGGGGCTTGCCAAAATGGCGCGACACATCCATGCATTAAAGCACACAAAACAAGTAAATAGATGCATCTACAAAAACTAATAGCCACTTTCCTCATCTAAGTGGCGGAAATTATCTAAGGGGGAAGCAATCTAAGGGTACACATTCCATTATAGATATGATTTATTCAAACTACTAAGCCTAGAAGGATACCAATAAATCACATCCAAGTTGTGTCAAGCTAGGGTACCTTTGTCCTCAGTCGTTAAATGCTTTCGTCAAGAGTAGACTCCCTGTGGTATTAGAAACACTGGAGGATCGTGGAATTCCCCTTCTTGCCTAGACAAGAAGAAGGGTCATCCCCTCTCTACCATGAACAAAAGTGGATACGATGGAAAAGGGATCAATAGAACTTGAGTTTCATATGGGAGTTTGCTTTGTTGTTGTTTCCCCCCCCCCCCCCCCCCCCAATTTCTTGTGGCATTTGATATTTGAGAACACTTTTCTTTGCCATTTCTTTTGATGTTTGACATTTTCAACACTTGACAATTTTTCAACCTTTTGCATTTCTTTTTGAACTTTTTCAAAGCTACCCCATTTGTAGGGAGGGTGCTTATTTTTGAAGCATAGGAGTTTTCATTTTTGTTACTCTTATTTTCTTTTGATGCAATTGCAAACTTTTTCTTTTCTTTTCATTTCTTGAACTCAAATTTTTGAACAATTTTTGTGCGCATTCCCTTTGATGACAAAAATATGGTAGAACATGGATGATGGATGGATGCATGGTTTCAAGGGTCACCTTGGAATTAATGGTAGCCAAGGAGTTATCACACCACAAGGTACTCTTGACTAGGCCTTAATCCATGGGTCAAAGGATACTAGCATGACATATCCTAGGGTGTTTTACAAGTATTCTAGCAAGCAAAGTCTTAAGAAGAAAAAGTATCTAGAAGGGCCTTTGGAGTAAAACTACTAGGACTCGATTTTTGGACAAATAAGACTTGAAAACCAAATTTAAATTGGATGGAATTAGACTTAACAAATGGACTGATTTGGACTCAAACACAGACTAACTAAATGGTTTAAGGATTAAGAAGATAAAAGACTTAAACTTGCATAAATTAAGACAGAAACAGAAGGTTTGGGACGTGACAAACAACACAATTGAAACGATTGACAACAATGGAAAATAGGTTTGTAATTTAAATGCTTATGAACTAAACATTCAAATAACAATTTCCACAATGACTTAAGGTAACAAAAACAGAAACTTTGGGGCTGTTTTGACACGAAACAAGAACAAGTAACCGGGATATGACTTAAACTAGATCACGAAGCAGGTTTAAGCCTTGGAATTAAGCTCAAGATCACGAAGCAAGATTTAATTCTGCCTCAAACACTAAGTAATGAGGGGTTTTCTGCACTAAGCAAGAAGAAAATTGATTAAAAACTTCAGTTTCAAACTCATATTTTAATTCACTCAAATCTGAAATTCTCATTAGGTTTGCTTGGTTTATATAGACCAAGCCTTACAATCTTGACCCTTGATTACAAGTTACATCTAAGGGACACAAAAGGCCTACAAAATACTACAACAAACAGCTAAAGTATCTTACACAAAGTTGAATACAAGACAAGCAAACTAACTAAAAACAATAAAGCATAAAGTAATAAAGGTGGCTGGTTGTTCTTGTTGTTTTGGGATGTGAGTAGGTGAGGTCCTTTGCATCAAAAGGGCTCTAAGATCATGGAAGTGTCGTGGATTGGGGCAGGTGCAACTTTAAAGCAAAGGAAAGAAACAACAACCCAAAAGGAGGACCACAAGAGGTCACTTTCAATGTGTTCAGAAATTGTTGTTTGTTTTTCATATGCAAAAAGTCTTCTTATTCTGAAACAAGACTTCTCTTCCTCCACTCCATGACATTAGAACTCTTTGAGGATCATAGAATAATTTGGACGTGCCCTTTAAGACAAGGAAAGTGGACTTGCAAGCCCTTGTTGCACACAGGTATAAAACAGCCTTATCAATGACATTTCAGGATTTAGCTCTATATTGTAGAAGCCATAACTCTTAGCTCCTATTGAGAGAGGACGCATTCCAGGTACCATATGAAAGCTAAAGGAGTTAGATTTTCTCTTCAATTGGAATTACCCATAGACGTAACATAGAACTCCAGATATCCAAGTTTGAGTGACAATAGGTCAATTCTGGATGTTCAGCATTCTTCCCCTGGAAAAGCAGTAAATTTGAACCCTCATATTTCCTAGAAGATGTTGAGTCAAGATGCCCAATATGATTCAAATCAAAGCTAATAAAGTTAGCTTTCATATCCAAAAAGAATCAACCTTAAACGTTGAGTAAATCTTGAGTTATTGAACTTTTAGTGCACATAGGTCATGGGCTGTCCAGTAATGCATAGTCTGTTTTCAACGGCTATAACTCAAGCTATGGACCTGATATGGTGGTGATTCAAAATCTATTATTCAGCTAAGATCCCAATATTTCCAATGACATAAGAATCAGAAGCTTTGCATGAGCACAACTTGAGATATAGAGCTTCGAAATTAGGCCTGCTGGAATGATATTTCTGAAAGCTATATAGAAGCTTGCTTTCTTCCATTGAAATGTACTCAAATGTGGAATATTTCTTGGATTGTTTTCTTTGGAAATACCATGATAAACCTATGCTTCAACTCCTGTTGCAAACTCCCTTTCTTCAAAAGAATTTGCCCTCAAATTCTGATTAGCAAAATCACCAACTCACAAGTTTTTTCAGCTCTTATTTGAAAACAAGTAAACCCTACTTATGTTGAATGCATCTCTATGAAGTTTCAGAAGACTCAAACCCTTTCAAGCTCGAATACTACTCTAAGAGACCAATTATCATATCTTCCACCTGGATCATATATAAAAATGGCAAATGGCAAATGTTGTGGTATACCATTCCCAAACCCAAACTTAAGTGTCTCATTTCTTTGGCTTGCTCTTCTTAAGGACTGGTCACAACCCCAAGCATACATCCTTGGATCAATTACTCTCTTGCCACCAAAATTGTTAGATAAATCAGGACCTTTCAAGTTGTAAGCTTTGAAGCTAGGACCATGGCTGGTGTAGGAGGTCACATTTGGTGCACTTGAGTATGGAACAACCCAAGACTCCTTTCTTGCTTCACCCTTGCTTGAATCCCAATAAGTTCCACCATTGAACATGACCATGGACTGTCCAAACTCTATGGTTTGAAGGCTAACTAGTCCTTGGTCAACAATCACTTCTCTAGGCCCTAAATCAGTAGCTTGGTCATTATTGATGGCTCCATGGGTAAGGGTATGGCTACTCTCCTTTTCACTAGTAGGCTCATGTAATGAGTTGAAGGGGGTTTTTGTTTCAAAATATGGGTTCTCAAAGATAGCACTACATGAGCTATACATTTTAGCATAAGTGCTCATGACCTTTGGCTCAAGGGACTTAGACTTAGGACAAGCAATGTTTAAGCATGGCATGACAATTCCTTGGTCTAAACTCTCCTCTATCCCAACTGTTTTGGTTACCCCTAAACATTCCCTTTTAGCTAAAACCTCATGGTTTTCAGGCCTTGCTAAGCTCTTATCCACACACAAAGCCAACTCAAGCAATTCACCATATGAATGCATCATTTCTAATTTAATCTTCCTAGCAATTTCATATTTCAAGCCATTGTAAAATCTGATTCCCTTTAGAAAAGAACTTACTTCATTGTCACACACAAAGTGTAATTCCTCAAATAATCTAGCATACTCATGAACACTCAAGGAATTTTGTTTAAGGGTCTTAAGTTCAGCCAATAAATTATCCATGGTAGAAGAAGGTAGAAACTTTAATCTCATGTTCCTTTCAAGTTTAAACCAAGAACATATTCTACCCTTCCCTACCATCCTCCTTGAAAATGTAAGAGTATTATACCACAACAAAGCAACACCCTTTAAAGAAGACACAACCAGACTTACACTTCTCTTTATCGAAAAAACACTTGTTCTCGAAATAACATTCAACATCAAACAACCAAGACACAAATGCTCTACTGTTTTCACCATTAAAGGAAGGAAGTAATGGTGTGTTACCTTTGCTTCTAAGGGTAGGAGAGGAATTAGAACACTCATAGGGCAGGAGGTGTTCTCCTTGATACAAATCAGGAGGTTTTGGTTCCCTTGGAACCCCATGGGTGCTTGTTGCACTCCTTGTATGCACACCACCTTCATACCCTTTTGTTAGAACTTGCAACTTCACCATAGCTGCTTCTAATGACTTGGAAATGGAACCAAGATTACAAGGCTTCATCTTTGAGCATGGAACATAGGGTACAACACCAATAGCTACTGATTTTCCCATGAAAAATCAGAATCACAACAACTTAAGTAAAACTGATTTTTCAAGAAACAAACCAAAGCTTTGAAAACCTCTCTTCACTCATTGGGTTGTTTTTGTAGTTTTAGATGTAGTTAGGAAAGATGAACACTCAACCAAAAATCTGATACCAATTTGGAGTAAAACTACTAGGACTCGATTTTTGGACAAATAAGACTTGAAAACAAAATTTAAATTGGATGGAATTAGACTTAACAAATGGACTGATTTGGACTCAAACACAGACTAACTAAATGGTTTAAGGATTAAGAAGATAAAAGACTTAAACTTGCATAAATTAAGACAGAAACAGAAGGTTTGGGACGTGACAAACAACACAATTGAAACGATTGACAACAATGGAAAATAGGTTTGTAATTTAAATGCTTATGAACTAAACATTCAAATAACAATTTCCACAATGACTTAAGGTAACAAAAACAGAAACTTTGGGGCTGTTTTGACACGAAACAAGAACAAGTAACCGGGATATGACTTAAACTAGATCAAGAAGCAGGTTTAAGCCTTGGAATTAAGCTCAAGATCACGAAGCAAGAGTTAATTCCGCCTCAAACACTAAGTAATGAGGGGTTTTCTGCACTAAGCAAGAAGAAAATTGATTGAAAATTTCAGTTTCAAACTCATATTTTAATTCACTCAAATCTGAAATTCTCATTAGGTTTGCTTGGTTTATATAGACCAAGCCTTACAATCTTGACCCTTGATTACAAGCTACATCTAAGGGACACAAAAGGCCTACAAAATACTACAACAAACAGCTAAAGTATCTTACACAAAGTTGAATACAAGACAAGCAAACTAACTAGAAAACAATAAAGCATAAAGTAATAAAGGTGGCTGGTTGTTCTTGTTGTTTTGGGATGTGAGTAGGTGAGGTCCTTTGCAGCACAAGGGCTCTAAGATCATGGAAGTGTCGTGGCTTGGGACAGGTGCAACTTTAAAGCAAAGGAAAGAAACAACAACCCAAAACGAGGACCACAAGAGGTCACTTTCAATGTTCAGAAATTGTTGTTTGTTTTTCATATGCAAAAAGTCTTCTTATTCTGAAACAAGACTTCTCTTCCTCCACTCCATGACATTAGGACTCTTTGAGGATCATATAATAACTTGGACGTGCCCTTTAAGACAAGGAAAGTGGACTTGCAAGCCCTTGTTGCACACAGGTATAAAACAGCCTTATCAATGACATTTCAGGATTTAGCTCTATATTGTAAAAGCCATAACTCTTAGCTCCTATTGATAGAGGACGCATTCCAGGTACCATATGAAAGCTAAAGGAGTTAGCATTTCTCTCCAATTGGAATTACCCATAGACGTAACATAGAACTCCAGATATCCAAGTTTGAGTGACAATAGGTCAATTCTGGATGTTCAGCATTCTTCCCCTGGAAAAGCAGTAAATTTGAACCCTCATATTTCCTAGAAGATGTTGAGTCAAGATGCCCAATATGATTCAAATCAAATCTAATAAAGTTAGCTTTCATATCCAAAAAGAATCAACCTTAAACGTTGAGTAAATCTTGAGTTATTGAACTTTTAGTGCACATAGGTCATGGGCTGTCCAGTAATGCATAGTCTATTTGCAACGGCTATAACTCAAGCTATGGACCTGATATGGTGGTGATTAAAAATCTATTATTCAGCTAAGATCCCAAGCTTTCCAATGACATAAGAATCAGAAGCTTTGCATGAGCACAACTTGAGATATAGAGCTTCGAAATTAGGCCTGCCGGAATGATATTTCTGAAAGCTATATAGAAGCTTGCTTTCTTCCATTGAAATGTACTCAAATGTGGAATATTTCTTGGATTGTTTTCTTTGGAAATACCATGATAAACCTATGCTTCAACTCCTGTTGCAGACTTATATACATTTGTCAAGCTTCCCAAATAGACGGTTTCACAAAATTTTTCCTAAGATGCAACTACATGCCATGATGCAACTAACATTTATACAACCTAATGCATATGCTTCTACCAACTAGTATGCCAAATAAAATAAATGCAATTCCTAAAATCACATTGTTTATACCGCATCAATAAAAAAAAGCCACATAGTCATTAACATAAAGAGGAAAAAGGAGATTGAAAAGATCATACCATGCGGTCTTCAATATCCTCATGTCTCGGATGTGGCGTAGTCGATCAATGTGAAAAAAGATAAACAAACACAATATATACAAGACTACACTACAAAGGAAATGAACATGTTTTTGGATTTTTGAATTTTTTTCAAATTTTTATGGATTTTGTTTTAATGAAATTAAAAGACATATTTTTGTATTTTTCAAGATTTTTCAATTTTTATCATTTTTCTTTAAAAAGTCATGTTAGAATTTCCCATCCCCACACTAGTATGGACATTGTCCTCAATGGCCAATACGATAGGAAATTATGCAATTTATATGAAAATGCATGATTTCTAAGCTAAATGCAAACTATATGTCATATAAACAAGATGCATGATTTTGGTTATGTTATTAGAGAGCATAATTTAGATTAGCTCCCAATGCATATGCATAAACTTCCCCAAACCAAAATAGACACTATTTCTAATGTCAAAAATTGGGAGAGTTCATGCATAAAGATATTATGCATGAAACTACAAGTGTCATTTTTGATTTTGAATGCGGGAACAATAAAAGAAACACCTCAATGTGACCGAGGTGTGAGTCCTCTAAATGATGCTAGGACTAATTATGATCAAGATTCAAATTAAATGAAAAACAAGAGAAATAGACAAACCTCAATCTTCGCCCATGGCGTCATCACTATCATCTCCATCGACTTCTTCACTTGAGTCATCATCAACCTCCATAGATGTGGAGTCATCATTATTTGCACTTGAACTTCCTTCTTCTTCCTCACCACCCTCTTCTTCTTCACCTTCTTCATTTTCTTCTTCATTTTCTTCACCTTCTTGTGCACCACTCTCAACAATAACCATCTCCTCTTCACCTAAGCTACCACCTCTACAAGCACTAGGAAAGAAGATTTCCTTATCCGCCCAACTAGGCAAAGGACAAGATGGGTCAAGAAGTCCTTGCCTAGAAATATGTAGGAGAGACGGATATTGTGATTTATAAGCATCGACTCTATCCTCATAAGCTTGCTTGTGCATTTCTTTCATCAAGAGAGTCAAGTAGTCATTCCTCGCCTTAACATTTTTGGGTTGAAATTCATGGTAGGTGGAGGAGGAGGGCTTGGCAATGTCTTCCCCTTGGTGTTGTATAATGTACTCGGCTTCCTCGGAGAGTGGGTGAAGGTAGTTTGGCCTATGAACATTTAATCGGCAAATCTTGCTTGGCAATGTAAAGGATTTAACATCTTTTGTTAACCACCCAAATTTGTCATCAATAGTATCATTCGTGACCCATTTGAATTTTTGAACCATGGTGGCTAGATCAATGATATGGCCTCCCTTAACCGGTTTATAGGTGCTATCATTGTTGAAGTTCCGGTTGCACTACTACAGATACAGGCTATAACAACGGTCAAAAACCGTTGTTATATAAAAAAGCGGACGTTGTTAAAGCGTCCGTTGTAAAAGGTTTTAACAACGGTTGGTTTTCTTAAGGAAACCGTTGTGAAAAATATTAACAATGGGTTTAAGTATAAAAACCCGTTGTGGAAAGTGTGACTCAATTTTGGGGGGAAAGTTATAACAACAGGTTGTTTGTAAATAACCGTTGTTGTTCGTTCTTAAAAAATAAAAAAAAATTAAATTAAATATTACTAGATGCATGTATAATTACGGCCCGTTAGAATTCCGATGCATGCAGAATATCCCTTAAATTAATTACCAACGGTTTTGAAAAAACTTATAAATGTGACTAGCTATAAATATTAAAGCATCCTTTACTAACATTCATTATTTTAAACAACATGACAATGAACCCTAATTTTATCAACAACGAAGAATGGCTTACACAAACGATTGAAGATGATGGGAAGGTTCTCGCCGGGCTTCCCGCCGATCAACACCCATTAATCAAAGCATCCCTTGAACATCAACGGAATTATTGGATTAAGAGGCGTGAAGCAGTCCGGCTTGTCAACAAAGCCTCATCATCATCATCATCTTCATACCCTCGTCGGCTTTGTTACTATAACTTGGCTGCAGCCAGAGATATGTTGAGTTGTACTTTTCCAACCTTATCTCCACATGCAAGTCGTGTCCTTGTATATATTCAATCTGTTATTGCAAAATATGAAGCCAATGACCCGGAAGTTAGCGGTATACCAGAGTGGCGTGATTGGTGGCAGGTTGAGAAGCGCTTTTTACGCTTAACCGGGGTTGTTCCGGCTTATTATATATCTTTTGATTTCTGATAATTGCTATAATGTATTTGGTTTAAAATTAAATGAAATGATCATTTTGAAAGTGTTGAGTTATGCTTGTTTGATTTGCTTCCATTTTTTGAACTCCATAGATCAGTCATCATCAAGATCCAGATTATTACTGCCATCACTGTGCATTGAGAGATATGATGATGCTGATTATGGCACAACTTCCTAACATATATATTAATTAAAAAACAACTCAACCCACACATTGCTTAGTATAAATACATTGCATTATCTCAACTAACATGCATTTCCATTATCTCAATATATTCTCCAAACCCTAACTGCTAAAACAAACTCCAAATAAATTAACCCTCTCCTTAATCTTTCAAAACAAACTCCAAACTCCAACAAAATGAATGATATCATCCTTAAGACTCTTACTATGCTCGATCCGTCATCAAGGACGCCAAAGAAGACGGCTGACGGAGGGCGAAAGAACGCAAATTATATGACGATATAGCAGATGCTGAACGGAACCTAATGGTCGATAAAAACACATACATAGAAATGAAATAATTAGAAAAATAAAATAATGACGATGAAACAAACCTGATAATTATAGAACGTACGTAAAGAGACGATGAAATCAACAGTGACGGCGAGAAGATAAAGCGACGATGAGAAAGAGAGAAAGAGACGATGAGAAAGTGTGTGTTTTGTGTTTGTGTTTGTCTGCTGGGTTTGTGTTTGTGTATTAAGGTTTGTGTTTTGTGGTCAGAAAGACTTGTGTTTGTGTGGTTTAGAGTATGGAAGGTATTGACAACGGTTATTAAACAACAACCGTTGTGAAATATGTTTTAACAACGGTTGTAAAAAACACCCGTTGTTAAATAAGTTTTAACAACGGGTTTCAAAAATAACCATTGTGATTACTTTTCACTAACTTTGCGCCAATTTTGCGCCAAATTATTAACAACGATTGTTCATGTGTGACCCGTTGTTAAAACGAATAACAACGGTTTTTATAAGCATACCCGTTGTAATTGATTTTAGTAAAATTCGCGCCATACATTCTACGACGTCTATTGTGATTTTCGTGAATAATCGTTGTTAAAGGGGCGTTGTAGTTGCCTGGATTTGTAGTAGTGTTGAAGTGTTTTACCAAATAAGTTACCAAACCTCCATTAACAATAAAGGCCGTGCGTTCTTTGTCATGATCGACTTTGAGCCACCTCTCAATCAAAAGTTGAAGAATGTTTTACTTTTTGGTGAATTCTCTTCCAATGTTCAAGGCTAACTCGAGATAAATAAAGTTAAGTTCGGTGAAATGGTTCGTTCCCTTCCTAGTAATCAAAGTATGTCCAACCACCTTGTGCCATACTCTTATGCCCGGATGTTTGACAAAAAGAGCATGACAATCATGGTAAGATGTAAACTCTCTCCCGGTAATAGCTTCCATAAGGGAGCGGGATCATACTTGGTAGGTTTCTTCGTGTAAGTCGGGTCATTGCTAAAGCCAAAAATTTCACCAAACTCGCGAAAAGACAATTTTCTATCAATATTCTCGAGACGGAATTCAATATTTGTTCAGGTCTCCACCTTGGTAACTTTCAAAGAGCTTAAGAATTCTAAGGTGAGGGATAAGTAAGTCAACTCTTGCATATCAAACAAAGTACTCAATCCCATGGACTCGAAAAAGGTCTTGGTTTGTTCTAAGACACCCAATTTTGACAAGGTCTCTTGGCATATGAATTTGGTGGGTCAAATAGATTTCTTAGCAAGGGAAACAAATTTCTTCCTATGAGAGTCGGAAGTGAAAATTACCTCCGGATAATCATCTAGTTGTTCAACAACCGTAGTAGAAGTAGTAACTTCCATAGAAGGAATAGACTCTTGAATTTTCATCCTTGCATTTTGAACCACCAATGCCTTAGATGCTTGAAGAGCTTGTAGAGCTTGTTGTCTTTTGGAAAGGTTCTTCTTTGGGGGTTCCTTGCTTTCACCTTTTGTTCTTGCCATGTTCTCCTTTATGTAGTAACACCAAAGATAAGCTTGATTTCTTCAAATTCCAATAAGACCCAAATCAATTTAGGATAGTTGAATTTTGCCTTGTATCCTAAAGATTGATTCAAACTTTGAAGATTTTGGTGTTTTAATTGCTTGTTGTTGACAAAGGAGTGATTTGTTTGAGTTTTTAGGGAGTTTGGAATTAATTTGGGTGAATTTGGTTGAGAAATTTGATTTTTGTGGATGGAGGGATTGAGAGTTTTGGAGACGTGTTTGTGTTGTGAATGAGTAAAATGAATTAGGGAAGGTGGGGTTTTAATCCCGTTGGTTTTGAATTTCAGAGGGAAGACGAGCGGCTTCTCCACGGGACGCTCGTATTCTGGACGTTCTGGGATGAGCGTCTTCTGAGAAAGACTAGCGTCTTTTGAAGGAGGACGAGTGGATTGCTGTGAAGACGCTCAGATTCCTCGTCAGGGAGGAATCCCAAATTTTACTAGCAGTAGGACGAGCGGATTCTTCGTGGGACGAGCGTCCTGAATGAGACGAGCGGATTCTCAATGGGGATGCTTAGATTCTCAGTCAGACCGAAAATTGTTTTTCCAGCTCTCTCAGGATGAGCGTCTTCTCACCAGGTCACTCGGATTCTCCTCAGGACGAGCGGATTCCTGTCGGGCCGCTCGGATCTTCCCTTTACCACACGAATTCAGTTCCATCCGTGGGTATTTCGTAACCAGTGTCATTTACTCTTCATTCCTTTGGTCTTCATTGTGGGGGCACTACGAAGGCTTGGATAGCCTAGGCATTTGCTATCCCTATGTGGACAATGGGCCCACGGGGGCGCTTGGGGGAGAACAAGCGTTTGCATTTGTGGAGTCGTCACCAATTTATTGTGGAAAATTGGAAACCGTTCGAATACCTCGTGCCATGTCAAGACACAAAGTAGTGACATGAACACCAAGAACTCGTTACCCTTAGCATTCTATGTCTAGAATGACTCTCGTGGATGCCAATGAACACAGATGTTCACAGAGATCTGGAGTAAGGGGTAAGGGTACGTATTAGGAAGCTCTTTTGATCAAACACCTAATCCCGCCAGCCTCGATAGCAGCCTCTACTAATGATTAGGGAAATCATCTATACTCGATATATTGTCAATTATATGCATGCAATGCAACATCCATAGAATTAATCCTAGCATGTGAGAATTAATACTAAGTCGGTGAACACGTAATTTAATCATACAATAAATGTCAAAGTAGGAATTTAGGTTCAATTACATGTGAAGGCATACAAGTGATACAATAAAAGGAATAATAATAATAACGAAAATTACAATAAAGAAAATTACAATGATTACATCTGGTTAGTTGATTTATGTCGAATATACATCTAAAACGGATAATTTGGAAAAGAACAAAATGAATGAATCAACGAACAGATTATTAGGGCGATAATAGGAATAATAGTTAATTAATTACGTAACTAAATAAACTAGGTCGAGGTAACACGGGAGTTCAGAGACAGAAGTCAGCCAGGAACAGGCGCAGCAGAGCTGCGCCCTCTGGAAGAGGCGCAGCAGTCGCTGCATTTGTTCCTTTGCTCAGTTCTGGCTGTGAAGCCGGAATTGCGAATTGTTAATGCTCGTTGGTGACTTTAATGATTGATTAGTATTATTTACTCGGATGGAAGTGATTAACAGATTATTTACATGATTAATAGTCATGAATACGATAAACATGGATGAAACGGAATTAGGATGAATTATTACAAGATTTATAAGGATTAATTAATGAATTAAACAAACTAAACAAATTAATTAGGTTAAATATGATGGATTAATGATGAATATGATAATAAATTGGTGAGAATATATCAAAGATCGAATTCCAGAAACCCAATATGAATGAATCGAATTTCTACAACCCGGTTTGACTTTAATGACGAAAAC
Organism: Silene latifolia; assembly: GCF_048544455.1. Taxonomy (NCBI): domain Eukaryota; kingdom Viridiplantae; phylum Streptophyta; class Magnoliopsida; order Caryophyllales; family Caryophyllaceae; genus Silene; species Silene latifolia. Next base: position 30,166,460 of record NC_133529.1, on the reverse strand, counting down.
CCGCAAATATTAATTACTTGGGATTTAAGTCGAGAATTTAATGATAGATTATATGTTAGTGATGATGAACAAATTATTATGTTTAGATTGTTACATTACAACAAGGAACAAAAGAAAGCAAAAGAAAAAAGAACGAACGAATTAACGAAAGACGAAGGAAGAAGAAAGGAAGCAGGAACTGCGGCAGCCTCACGAAGAGGCGCAACAGGTACTGCGCTCCTTCGAAGAGGCGCAGCAATTGCTGCGTCCTTTCTCGACGGTTGTCCTCTGATAATCCGTAAAGAGGGATTTAAAGGATGGTTTTATAAATCGGTTTTAATTGTATTTTCGACATAAACCTTACAATATGATTACAATAAATAAATAACAATAAGTAAAAGAGAGATTTACACCCTCAGACTTACATGTTTGACGAAACGAGATGAACTAAGTTTATGATTAGTGATGCTCGACTCGAATGTAACGAAAGTGCCCTCGTAAGAGGAAAACGATTAAGATTGATTAAAGTTGATTATGGTGGAGTTTGTCAAATTGGTCGGTCATGCAAAACGAGGCAGGTACTCAGAAGGATCCGAGCTTACGTGGTCGAAAGTTCAAGCACGTAGACGCCAAAAAGTAAGAACGTGGTCTAGAATGCAAAGGGAGAAGAGAAGGGCGGACACTCGCGTGAGAAATATGAGAGACCGAAGGTCTCTATTTATACTAATCACGTGGAGGAAGTAGGGTTTTCGGAAAGACTTTGGAAGTGAATCTCGAAAAGATATGAAAAGATACGAAAAAATACGCAGAAGAAAGATTTCCGTGTTTAGTCCTACGGAATTCTCTTGGAAGAGGCGCAGCACCTGCTGCGTGTATTCCCAAGTGGTTTCGTCCTACGGAAGAAAGATTTCCGTGTTTAGTTTATGGAATAACGGAATAATTTGGTTTTCCTTAATATTTTGTGTGAATATTACGGGAAATTATTTACCAAAGACTAAAAGATTTATAAAATATGGAATAGAAATATCCGGAACATTCAGAACATTCCGACTCGGCATTTTAATGGTTGTCAGAAAATGAAGACAGTTTTAGGCCCGGACTCCAAATTTACTCTAATTACTGTCAAAACGACCGTATCGGCGCGTAGATGACAATTAAGAGGTAGACATAAATGTTTGAGCGATCACTTGACGATAAACTTACAAATTGTCACAAATCGTTCCATGTACCAAACATGCGGCCCAATCATCACCGGGTGGTTTGCGGGAGGTGCAGAAATGAAGATTACTTGGTGTCTAAAGGCATTAGGGTTCACAAGAATTCTGAAGAAACTTCTTAAAACTTCTGAAGGCTAACTCTGAAGGCTATCTCTCACTAAAGGAAAGGCTGAAGGAAGGATTATCCCAAAGGACTGAAAGGGGTTGTCTGAAGGATTAAGGTAAGTTTCTGAAAGATCTGAAGGGTTTATCCTGAAAAGGGTTACCTAAAAGATATGAAGGTTCGCCTGGGGGAATAAAACGATGATTTTGGGAAAGACAGCAGGACACAGTCTGGAACCACTGGGAGAAATCTGCTTGTATTCAACTTCAAACAAACTTCGGAAGAATTTGGGGTCGATGTTGATCTCCATGTCTCGAGAGGGAGTGACTGTCGGTCGTGAACTCTCGTTGGGGAACATAATCGGGAACTGATCTCCATGTCTCGAGAGGGAAAGTCTATCCATGTACTCTCGCTAGGGGAACAGAATAAAGGCGTGTCGAAACACCTGTCAAAGAAGGAATGCTCGTTGTGACAAGCTAAGTCTTGGGTAAGAAAAATAAGGCGATAATTTGTTGTTGGCTTGGAGGATGTGGATCCGGGTAAAGAACATACGTCAAACGGACCAAATACGTGATAAAGCATCAAGGAATATGCGCACCAAAGATGGGCCCACAAAAATAACGAACTCATAACGAATTTTTGAAAATTCGTATGAAGGGAAGCTGAGGAAGAGGCGCAGCAAGAGCTGCGTCCCATGGAAAAGGCACAGCACCTGCTGCGTCTATTCCTGGGCGTGTCTTTTCTGCGTAAAAACCCGATTAAACAGGGGTTTCATTTCATTTATTCGAAACATAATTCCTCAATTACTCTCTCAAATTCCAACCATTTCCGTTGAAATTTGATCCAAAAGCTTGAATTTGTCATGACTAATAGAAGTATGTGTATCAATCTTGCCTTTATCTTCTGTATTTGCTCAAATGGGATCGACAAAATCAGGGTTTTCGATCCTAATTAGTCGAAAATTTGGGGCCTTTCCCCCAAATGATTTTGCCTTATGAAATTGTCTTTGTAAATGGCCAATTGGTAATATAAGGATCATAACCATGTATTTGTTTCGGATTTGCGTTGAGTTTTTGAGCATTTGAGTGAAATTGAGACGGTTTCACAGCTAAACCGTAAATTGCTTCGAAAATAGCCTTAGGATCGCCCATTTGTGACGAAACTTGATATTTGGAATCCTTGTATGATGGGTAAACTTCCTACCATCTCGGAATTTTGGTTTGTGACGGCTTTTTCAGGAGACTTTTTAGGTCATAATCGTCGTTATAACGAAATACTGCTGAAATTCCAACTCGAACCCATGACTAGGCTTCAACTTAGGCTTGACTTGACCCAAATTATCACATGAGCGGACGGGTTTGTGGGAAAATTGCCAAAGATGGCAAGAAAAGAGCGATTTCGGAGCTCCGAAAACTCGAAAATCCCCTAATCAAGGCTTGTCGTCACTTGACGCGGCCTATATTCACTTTAATTTTGCAGGTGACGAGGCTTCTACGTCTGGGAGGGCTCCCATGGACATAGACAATGTTGTTGACCCTTCTCAGGTGCTTGAGGAGGCGTTGGAGGAGGCTTTCACCGCTGCGGTGATGGCTGCTGAGGACGAGGTCCAGGAGGAGGAGGCTGCTGAGGAGGAGGAGGCCTCGAGACGGGCCAACGTTGGACGAGGTAGTCGCCAGCTGAGGGGAGCACATGCGTGGGCTGAGACCTGGGACAGTAGGCACTTGCTCTGGGCTGCGGAGGGTCACCTGTCTTACAGGACGGTGAAGAGCTTGGTAAATAGGATTCATAACTCTTCATTCATCTTCTTTTCATTTCCGTTTGTCACTCCTTTTCTTCTTCATTTGAGCTAAAGATAGCTTTTGTTTCAAATCAACATAGGAGGCCGGGAACATCAGGTCGTTCTCGGGCTACACGACAGCGATGGGGTGCTACGAGAGGCTGTCGGCTGAGGAGCGGGCCATGATCGAGTGGGGAGCGTTCGGCGCCTTGGTGCAGGCCTGGGGGGATATTGCGAGGAGGAAGCTTCGGGCTAACCTCAGTCTCGTCCGAGCGTTCTTGGACCGGTTTTGGGACACGACCTCCACGTTTCACATGCCTTTTGGTGAGGTGGGGGTCACGTTGGAGGACTACGGCATGATTTCTGGTCTGTCGTGTGGGACTGAGGTGGTGGAGTGGCCAGAAACGGCCATGAGGGTTGACTCGGCGGAGGCCAGGAGGTTGATCGGCTGGAACTTGGCGCCAAGGCGCGCTGCATGCCGGCTTGGTGCCTAGTTCTTACGTGCGGGACTACTTCGCGGGGAAGACCTCGGCGTTGGTGGTGATCGAGGGGAGGGAGACGGCTCCTCCTCCCTGCACTGCAGAGCAGAGAGTCCGCTTGTGGCTGTGGTGGTTTCTGTCTTCGATTTACCTCGGAGACAAGGGCGAAAGGCTTTCGACGAAGCTTCTTCCCTTCCTTTCTGACCTGAGCTCCCTAGGCCATTGGGACTGGGTCACTGATGGTTTTGCGGTCCTCATCCGCTTCATGAGGGCCATGGTTCGTCCGGAGTTGATGGAGAAGGGGACTTCTCCTGCTGACGGCCCTGGACTGCTGTTGGAGGTATGAACCTTCATTTCTTCTCATGAAAGATCATCTCTTTTTCTTGTCAAATTATGAAAGATCATTGCTGATTATCTTAATTTACAGGCGTGGGTGTACTCCTACTTTTCGGGCCTCGCGCACAAGAGGACGGAGCCGGTGGAGAAGGCCTATCCCGTCGTGAGGGATTGGGTGTTGTGCCGCACGAGGAGTCGGCGTTCCTTCCACGACGTCTGTCGGCGGGAGGTGAACGCTCTTCAGCTGGATGGCGTGAGTATTTTTCCTTACATTTGTCTGTCTTACTTTTTCTTTCTTTTAGAACTGATCATAAGAATGACCCCTCGTTTGCTTTTCTAGTGGGTGCCTAGGCCTTGGGAGGAGTACGCTGGTGCTCCTCCTTTCGTGGCTGAGGCCCTTCGACCTAGGAGCTCGAGCCGGCTGCTGCTGAGGATGTCGATGGGTCATGTGTAGTACTTGGGCTAGCACTTGGCTCGGTAGTGCTCTCGGGATGTCTTGACAGTTCCCATTGATCCTCCTCGGACGATGTTTAGGGAGCCTTATGAGGCTGAGAGAGAGGCTGACTTGGCTGGCGTCGGTGGCGACGCCCTCCTCCTTCCTGGTGAGAACTACTCCGCGTTCCTCTTCGGGAGGTTGGCATACTGTCCGGTTGTGGTGAGTGCTTTACCCTCTTTCATTTTTGATTGTTTGAGCATGTGATGAAAGATCATCGGTTAACGGAAATCATCTGATCTTGCAGAAGGTCGAGGCGGCGGGCATCGAGCCCCCAGAGTACCTCGAGACCCTTGAGTACACCGACACGACGGGGATGACGGCGATCTCCGAGCTACGTGACTTTGACTTGGCGGTGAGAGATGCTAGCTTGGACGATTGGTAGCATCTGATTCGGAGGGTGAGTCTTCTAGCTTGTATAGTTTTCGTGTAAGAACACATTTGCTCACATTTGCTCAATTGCTAAACATTTTTCCTTTTGAAATGCAGGTCGCGCCATCCCGGTTCGTGGCTTTGTGGAGGGTAGCCAACTGGCTGCGGGCTACTGCCGTCGAGGCACTTGCTGGTGGCCGAGGACGTCAGGTATGAACCTTCCGTTTTCTAATTTTTGAATTTTCTAATTTTCCTTTATGCTTGAAATGATTGACATGAGCCAGTTTTGTCGTTTGCAGAGTGAGCGCGAGCTGGAGCGAGAGCTTTCCCAGTCCCGAGAGCAGACGGCTAGCCTGCTGAGGGAACTCGAGGTTCGTGACGCCGAGGTTGCTGCTCTTGAGGCGAGAGTTGCTGAGCTAGACGGCGGCGAGTAGTAGCTTCCGCGTTGCTTCTTGTTTTTGGCTGTATTTTTGTACATTTATACATTTTTTGGACATTTGGATCTTGTTTTGGGGCTCGAGCCCCCAGTTTGGTGTACATATCCCTTTTTGGTTGTATATATGATGGCCTGAGTGCCTTTGCTGCTGGGTTGCTTTGTTTGTACCTGCATGTTAGCTTTGAACAGGTTTGGTAGATGATGTTTTACGCCGTCATCTTTCGAAATTTACACGACGTCGCACGCACGTAACATATATTTGTACATATGGCCTAAATTAGCGCAAAACAATGACTCGAAAATGCAAAAAGGTATGACCAGAAATGAAAATGCAAAAATTTGGTCGGAAATGGCAAAAATGCAAAAATTTGATCGGAAATGACCGGACGGTAGGGAGGGTTACCCCCTAAAAAAAGAAAATATAAAAACATATAAGTTTGAAATGAAAAAAAGCAAAAGATAAATGTAAAGTTCGAGAAAATATATAATTAAATATCAAAATGTAAAAAAGAATAAATGAAATTAAATCGGTGAAATGATTCCCGAAAAAAAGAGAAGTAAAAAGAAATGTATAAGTGTGCTAAAATGACGAAAATGTCGACATTGTCTCGAGATGCGTGTCCGGGCAATTAGGAAACACGAAATATGGAGCGTCTTCGATTGATCGAGCCCCCAGCTAATGTTCCTTCTTACCATGCTCGTTCGATTGCAATGAGGACCAGGCTTTACATGGTGGACTTCACTCGAGTGTGCAACTACTGGGAAAACAAGTTGAAAAGTAAAGATGGCCCCTTAATTAGATGGATCGTACCATGGTGGCACCTCAAATCATTCGGAGTATCTTCCCGGATCCTAACCGAGCTTCGCATTCCTGGCTTGCAGTTTATGATATGCATCTTCCCGGAGAGGTTAATGAGGCAGGTTGGACTGAAGCAGATGATCCCGAAGTTTGACACTGTCCCGCAGACTGCCGTGGCGCTTACTACGGAGAGTCGAAGAGAGTGGGCCATCAAATGGGTTTAGAGGAACATTTGGTTCCTGAATTCTTCTGTCAGTGCTCTATGGGTATCAGATTCCTATATGCGGTGGAGGAAGGCTGCTACTCCGGAGGAACGCGAGAGACTGAGGAAGCGTGAACCTGTTGACTACAAGGTTCGCGAGGTAGAAAAGGAGAAGGAGAAGCACCTGATCGAGGGAGAGGAAGAAGCCGGGTTTCGAGTTGTTCATCCTTCAAAGAAACCGAAGACTTCTCCTGCCGTCGAGATGGTGGTTGGCAAGAATGGCAAAGCGAGACCACGAGAGAGACCATTGGTGATTAGGTCGGAAGTGGCGCAGGAGCGTCCGGCTCGAGGTCGCGACAAGAAGTATGATAAAAATGACAAAGGCAAAGGGAAAATGGAAGAGTAGCCTATGTCTTTTATTATTATTTATTATCATTATTATTGTAATAAGAAGGTGGGGTTTTTAGAATCCTAGCCTATTTATTTTTATTATGTAACGTTTTATTATTATGAAATGAAGTAAAAGAGGTTAAATGGTTATGAAACCGTTGTGGTTTTCTTTTCGTTATTCTTGTCGAATTTCAAATGCATTTGCAAATGTCCTTCTATTTACATTTAAAGCGATTAAGTGGGTTGTATCCCGTGAAGGATTGCCTACGTATTCATAAAAAAATGAAATCAAACCCTTGCGCGTAGTTCGAGTAAATGTAAAAGAATAATTGTTCTAAGCAAGAGCTTGTAATGAACTTTAGAAAATAAGCATGTGCTTTACTTACTCTGAAAATGCAATTTAGTTTATTTGATGATATGAGAATGACAAATTGTCAAAATGCAAGAGCAAGATGACATTAGCTTGATTCAGCTTGGCCAGGGGCCGTTTATTTCGTGCCACAAGAGCGACACGTGAGGTTACGCGAGGCACGTTTTTTGCTCCTATTCTAGGCATAATAACGTTTTAATTGGTCAAGGTTTGTTGGGTTGGTAAATTCGTTCTCGTATAGGTCTGTGATCCTAACCGCACCCCCTGAAAGTATGGACTTGACTAGGAATGGCCCGGCCCAATTGGGTTTGAATTTTCCTCGTGGATCGACAGGTAAAAGAGCCCTAATGGATTTGAGGACCAAATCTCCTTCTTTGATGTTCCTTGGCTTAACCCTTTTGTTGAAGGCTCGTTTGATACGCGCCTGATATGTCTGCACATTATTGTAATGCACGTAACCTTCATTCATTCAGGAGGATGAGTTCTTCGTATCTGTCCCTCTTCCATTCGGCTCCGGGTATTTGACTTTCGAGTAAAATACGCAAGGATGGTATTTCTAGCTTGACTGGTTGTACGGCTTCCATGCCGTAGGTCAAATAGAAAGGAGTAGCCCCAGTGGGCGTCCTAACGGATGTACGATATCCCCATAAAGCGAAGGGTATCTTGCTCGGCCAATCTCTATAATTGTCAATCATTTTCCTGAGAATTGTGACAACGTTTTTGTTCGCTGCCTCTACCGCGCCATTGGTTTGGGGTCTATATGGCGAAGAGTGATGATTCTTGATTTTGTACTTGGCTAGCAATTGTTCAGTCTCAGCTTAGAAATGTGATCCATTGTCACTGATGATCTCATGTGGGCAACCATATCGACAGATAATATTGGTCTGTATGAACTTTGCCACATTCTTGGTTGTAAGACTGGTGTATGAAGCCGCTTCTACCCACTTGGTGAAATAATCGATTGCTACTAGGATGAAACAGTGACCTCCTGTTCCGGCTGGAGTGATCTTGCCGATGATGTCTATTCCCCAAGCAGAAAATGGCCAGGGAGATGTCATGGTGTAAAGCAATGAGGGAGGCACATGTTGCACATTCCCGAAGATTTGGCAATTATGGCAATGTCTCACATATTTGATGGAGTCAGATTCCATCGTGGTCCAATAGTATCCTAAACGTGTGATTTTCTTTGCAATCATGGGTCCACTCATGTGAGGGCCACATTCTCCGTCATGGACTTCTTCCATCACTTTTCGTGCCTGTGAATGATCAAGACAACGTAGGATTACACCGAGAGGTGTTCTTTTGTATAGCTCTCCTTGCATGAGGACGTATTGGGAAGCTAGCAAACGGATAGCGCGTTGTCCCCTTTTGTCCATTTCTGGTGGATAGGTGCCGTTGAGTTTGAATTTTAGGATTGCTTGGAACCAGGGTTCCTCCGCAATTTCCTCTTCATTGGTGATTTGGTGCACATAAGCTGGCTCTGATCGTCGTTCGATGCATAAAGGCATTTCTACCATACTATCCGGGATGTTAATCAAAGATGCAAGAGAATCCGCAAATTGATTTTCTTCTCGAGGTACATGTAAGTAGGTTACTTGATCGAAGAATTGGGCTACTTGGTCTATTCTGGCTTGATAAGGCGCCAAGCTTTCGCTTCGGATTTTCCAAGATCCCGTAACTTGATTGATGATCAAAGAGAAATCCCCATGTACTCGAAGATTCTTGATGCCTAAACTTACTGCCGCTTGCAATCCAATGAGACAGGCTTCGTATTCTGCAGCGTTATTTGTCACCTCGAAATCGAGTTTGACAAAGATTGGTGTATGCTCGCCTTCAGGAGAAATGAGCAACACTCCTATTCCAAATCCTCTTAAGTTCGATGCTCTATCAAAATAGAGGTCCCAGGAGTCTACATTTGTTAGGAGTATATCCTCATGCGGGAATGTCCAAGTGTCTATCGTTTGTGCATCATTGATGGGATTTTCTGCGAAGAATTCGGCAACGGAGCGCCCCTTTATGACTTTCAAAGGTACATATTTAAGATCGAACTCAGAGAGCATCAAAGTCCATCTCGCTAGACGCCCATTGAGAACGGGTTTCTCGAAGAGATATTTGACGGGATCCATTTTGGAGAATATTTTGACGGAGTAGCTAAGCATGTAGGGGCGTAGCTTCTTCGTTGCCGACACAAGAGCGAGGCATGTCTTCTCAAGTGGTGTGTATTTGCACTCGTACTCCAAGAACTTCTTACTAAGGTAGTAGATGACTCTTTCTTCTTTTCCTATGGTTTAAGCTAGCATGGCGCCCATGGCTGTTTCAGTTACCGTGAGATATAAACCAAGAGGTTGATCCCGTTGAGGTGGCATGAGCACTGGCGGTTTGGCTAGTATTTCCTTGATTCGGTCGAAAGCCTTCTGACAGTCATCATCCCATATGGTGTGATCTGTTTTCTTTAACTTCTTGAATGGTGAGTTTCGATATGAATCGACTGATGTATTGAACATTGCCTAGGAATCCCCTAACTTCTTTCTATGTTTGAGGTTATGGCATTTCGATTAAAGCTTTGATCTTTGAAGGGTCTATTTCTATACCTCGTTGGCTAACCACGTATCCCAGGAGTTTGCCAGATGTCACTCCGAATGCGCATTTCTGAGGATTGAGCCTCATGTTGTACTTCCGTAGCCTCGAGAAGAATTTGCGAAGGTTCGCAATATGTCCCTCTCTTTCCTTGGATTTGACAATCATGTCATCTACGTATACCTCAATTTCTTTATGCATCATGTCATGTAAGAGCGTAGTTGCGGTGCGTTGGTATGTAGCGCCGGCGTTGATTAACCCAAACGGCATGACCGCGTAACAGTAGGTTCCCCATTGAGTGACGAAGGCGGTCTTATGCATGTCCTCTAAGGCCATCTTGATCTGGTTATATCCCGCGTATCCATCCATGAAGGATAGGAACGCGTGATCCGCTGTATTATCCACTAATATGTTGATATGTGGTAGAGGATAATCATCCTTAGGGCTTGCTTTGTTTAAGTCTCTAAAGTCAACACAAACACGGATTCTCCCATCCTTTTTGGGTACGGGTACTATGTTAGCCACTCAGTCTGAGTACTCGGAAACTTTGATGAACCCGGCTTTGAATTGTTTATCGACTTCTTCTTTGATTTTAAGAGCCCATTCCGTCCTCATTCTCCGAAGCTTCTGTTTCACGGGTTTGAACCCTGGTTTGATTGGGATTCTATGCTCTACAATCTGTAACACCCCAAGTTATTGAGAGTAAGGTTGTCCCACATCGGGGAATTGAGGAGGTTGTGATATGTTTATAAGGGATTCCACCCACCACTTAGTAACAAGGCCTTGTGCTTTTGAGCTTAAGTGAGGACAAGTAATGGGCCCAAAGGTATATATCCCATCTTATTGGGCTGTGTTACGACCGTGGTGGGTCGGGTTGGTATAAATGGTATTATGCCGGCATAAAAGAGCTATAAGTGTCCTAGCGGGATATTTCGAGTTGATGTTATAAGGTGAGAATTTTAGTAAAAAAAAAAAAAGGGAAGAAGATTGGAGTTTAATTAACCTTTGGCCCATGTTAACTGTTAAGTGAAGCTTGTGACCGATAAAAGTTATGTGGTATTTGTAAGCTTTTGGATTTTTAGATTGGTGGTGAGAATTTTGAACTCTCAAATATTAACAAATATATTGCAAGATTGGTCTCACCTTGTGGATAACAAGAATGATTTGTCTATATTTAATTAGGCATTTTATTGGATTATGGTAGCTGTCGTCTTGTTTGTTATAGTTGACTATTTGGGAAAAGAAGTTGGATTAAAGTATTAAGTGCAAGATTTGATATTATTGTGGCTTATAAGGAGCGTCACATGTTCGGTACTACAATGTGGAAAAATCGTGGCGGGGTGAATCTAATATGGTTAAAGTTGTGTGCAATAAAGAGCGGTATATAAAAACCCGTTGAAAAGTTGGGTTTACCCTGAGTAACACCTGACCCTATTTTGTTTTTGTCTAAGGAGGTTGTACGCTTCGAGGACGAAGTTTTCTTTTAAGGGAGTAGAGAAGTACAAACTTACTCTATTTTTGTGTTGTTAACGCTTTTATCGCACTCTTGTGTTGTTAACGCTTTTATCGCACTCTTGTAGAGTACAATTTTTGCTACATGTTGTTTCATGTTTTCAATCTGGTATCTTGAATTTCGTATCCATTTGTGCGTGATGCACCACCTTCAATTTGGTTCTTGATATTGTTGGTATTGGCTATTTATTATCATTGGAAGTGATTATACTTATACTCCATTATACATTGGCTGTTTGTCTGTGCGCAATGCACAATTGGTGGCTTCCTTGTGCTTAATGGACACTTGTGGAAAGTAATTTTTGCCCTTGTGAAATTTGAAAATTTCGAGACATATCTTTGTGTTTCTGAAAAAAATAACAAAAAAAAAAGTATTCTTTTAACCTACGACATGCTCCTAGCTTTCTTAGTAGTTCTTTTTCCTTGGAGTTGAGAATATTGGAGTTGAGAATATTACGAGAAGTCTGTGGTGTGGTGTAGTGCATTGTATTCATAGCATCATTCGTAGCATCATGTGGAGTTAGAAGTTGGTAGAAAGGTGACATTTTGTCTAGGCTGCGTAGCTGGGTTACATTTTGGACGATTGGAGTAAGCGAAATATCGACCTTTGTTTTAGTGAAGAGTTTAAGCTTCGAGGACGAAGCGTTGTTTTAAGGAGGGAAGTCTGTAACACCCCATTATTTTTCTAGCTATTTATAAAGGATTACTTTCTCGTATTTATATCATTTTGGGACTCGAAGTCGAAAGTCTTAAACTTTATTTATTTATTTATTATTATTAGGAAAAATAAAACTATTTTGGGCTCTCGTAAAGTAAATGGATTTTGGATTATTTCAAAAGTGGAACGTTTTTTTTATAAGCCCGACTTGATTTTCGATTTGGACATTGATCCAGCTTATTACTTAAGAAAGAAAAATTTTCTTTTGGTAATTTCTCTAATTAACCCTAAACCGACGCTATTCACTCTATGATACAAGTTTTATTTTGTCCTCTAAAAATTTGACGGCACTCACCTAGGTCCATCTTTCCCCTTTACTTCTTTTACCTGGTGTTGTGCCTATCTAATGTATAAGTTGAAGTCCATTGGCAACGAGTCTCCACCACGAATTTCCATCATCTTTCTCTTCCTTTTTTCGTGTTATATAAATTGTAAGTATCAAGTTTATTCAATGATTGTTTTTCTCAATTTTATAAATCAAATCTCGTTTTATAAGTAACACGATTTTATAGCTCTTGTGATTTTTAATACATTGTTCGAGATTGTGTGACGAGGAGGTTGTCGTTGTGAAACTATATGGTTTATGTATTGAAAATTGTTATTGGGAATTCATTATTTGTTAGTATTATACGAAGTACATTATAAAGCATATAATTTTATCGACGGGTGGTATGCGATGGGGTCATGAAGGATTAGGAATTTGGGATTTCGTATGTTGAGGTTGATAAATGACTTTGATTTGGGAGGTTGTTTATGTCTGTATATGATCACCTTGTTTGGAGTTGGGTTTCTAGTACGTAGTACATACTTGGTAGTAGTCATAAGTGTGTCTTGAGTACGCATTTGTTTATGAGAATGTTAAGAAATTGTAGTCTCGAGGTAAGTTAATTACGTTTCGAGTATTCGGAGTAAGTTGTATTATAGTGAGTCTATTTAGTAAGGTGGAGTTCATTTTAATATTGGATAGTGTAGTAATCAGATAACTTTTACACTTGTAGTTTGTGGTTTCAAAGTAAAGCACCTCTTGGACTAAGCTTAGGTTGCGTTGGTCGGCTTGAGAGGTAAGGACTTTTACCCTTTTAATTTAAGTAAAGAGCATGTTCGGTTTAACCTTTAAACTGTATTTTTATAATATTTTGGCACCGATGAATTTTCACTCGTATTTCTAAATTTTGAATATTACACATTGGAATGGTTTCGGCTCAGGCCGCTTTGGAAAATTTGGTTTCTTCTGGTCTAGATGGTTTAAGGTCGTCTCTGACGCTCCTGGGATTACTTCCCGAAACTAAACTCTTGGCCCGAGTTCATTTGGGTGGGGATTGTCCGGCCCCCACTCGCTAGGTAGTTAGACTTTATCCTTTGGCGGTTCCATCCTACTGACTGCCCAAATGTGAGAGGTGCGCACTTTTATGAGTCTAACAAAGCACAGGTGGTGCCTCTAGACCGTGTCAAGGGTAGGACCTTGGCACACAGGTGGTAAAAGAAGTAAAGGGGAAAGATGGACCTAGGTGAGTGCCGTCAAATTTTTAGAGGACAAAATAAAACTTGTATCATAGAGTGAATAGCGTCGGTTTAGGGTTAATTAGAGAAATTACCAAAAGAAAATTTTTCTTTCTTAAGTAATAAGCTGGATCAATGTCCAAATCAAAAATCAAGTCGGGCTTATAAAAAAAACGTTCCACTTTTGAAATAATCCAAAAATCCATTTACTTTACGAGAGCCCAAAATAGTTTTATTTTTCCTAATAATAATAAATAAATAAATAAAGTTTAAGACTTTCGACTTCGAGTCCCAAAATGATATAAATACGAGAAAGTAATCCTTTATAAATAGCTAGAAAAATAATGGGGTGTTACACAATCTCCCTGTTGATCCCTGGCATATCTTAGTAGGACCAAGCAAAAACGTCTTTGAACTCGTGTAGTAGGTCTATGAAATTGGCCCTTTCGATGGGGCTCAGGGTTGTCCCTATCCTAAGTTCTTGGGGTTCTAGTTCAGTTCTTACATTGATGGGTTCAGTATCTTCTATCACGGGTCCCTCTTCCCCCTCGTGTAGTATTTCTTTGACTATGTAGGGAGGTATCTCGATTTAGTCAGGGTCTGGGTCATTCTCATCATCATCGTAAATAGAATTGCATTCAAGATAACACGAAGAGTAAGCAGAACCTGATTTATTCATTTTAAGATTTGAGAAAAGTTGAAACAAAGAAGCCATCTAATCTGTGGTCAGTGGCGGTAAAGGGACAGCGGTTGGGACATTTCCCGAACTACTGTTGCTATTCGATACTAGGCTAGGAGAAACGAGGGGAGTGGGAATGACGACAGGAGGAGACTCTATATGAACTTCTCTAGACTCCGACTCTGACTCCGACTCTGACTCTGACTCGAATTCATCGTCTTCTGGTTCTCTTTTGAACATCTCTTCTTCTCTAGTAGTGAGCTTGAAGAGTCTTCCTTGGTTGTTTGTCCACTTGATCGATTTTCTCCATCCTTTCTGCTGATTGGTGTTGATTTCTGTGATTAATGCGGTAGGGTTGAAGTGATCGTCTTGAAGTATCATAGTAACGATCTCGTCCTGCGCTGCTCTAACAAATCAATCTTCTCCAAATAGTAGACTCACAGCTTGTTCGTCTAGGCAAGGTGCTTGACGAGTCTTGACGGTAGGAGCCGTTTCTGGAGGAATGAAGTAGCAATCGTGAAGGATCTCGATTCCGGCTAGCTTCCTTTCGAGATGATGCCAAGGTTCGGGAAATCCATGAAAGAATTCTTGACTTCCTTCCCTAACGAAGTATCCATTTAGGGTAGGGAGATAGGGTCGCATTTGAATTCCCACATTCTTACGGTTTTGAATTTGAGCGAGCATCTCGAGAACTTCCTCTTTGGTGGGTTTGTATCCTAATCCAAGGGGTATTATTTGTGAACTACCCTCCTTGTAGGGGGCAGTGGTGCTCCTTCGGATAGGATTCAAAGGCATTCCCGGGAAGTATCTCTGGGTTTTGAGTATGTGGTTGACCACTAGGTTAGAGTAGGGATTGAAGTATAATGGTGCCAACTTGCTTTCTATGACGTTTATGATGTGAAAGCCCCCAAGTTCATGTACTGGCTCTGCAAGGACTTGATTGCTTGACATCTTTTCAATGATTGCCTTGATGGGCGACGAAGTGATCGTCACCACCTTACCATTTAGTGGGATTTTGATTTTCTGGTGGAGTGTGGATGTTATCGCTTTGGAAGCGTGAATCCAGGGTCTTTCCAGAAGTATGTTGAAGGATGCCTCGATGTCCACTATTTGAAAATTGACCTTTCGCTCAATTGGCCCTGTGGCTATGGTTAGGTCAACAAGTCCTACCACCTTTCGTCGTGTACCATCATATACGCGAACACCTTGATTGGTAGGAGTCCAATCTGATTCTTTCATGCCCAATTTATATGCCGTTTTCAAGGGTATGACGTTGACCGCAGAGCCATCATCCACTAAGGTCATTGGTACATTCTTCTTTAAGCAAATGACGGTGATATAAAGAGCCAAGTTATGACTAGCACCAAAGGGTGGCAAATCCTCATCCAAGAAAGTAATAGGATTACTTAGCTTTGGTGATTCTTGGAAGACCAAGTTGACCACGTCGTCGGGTGTGGAGTTATGTGCCACATTTAGTTTGGCCAAAGCTTGCAGCAAAGCTTGGCGATGTGGGAATGAGCTTGACACTAGTTGCCGGACTGAAAGATCAGCCTTTGTCTTTTGTAGTTGCTTTAGTAGATGGTCGATAGAGCCTTCTTCATTGTCATTTGGTGCGACTACATTGGTTGGACCGTTTACTATGGGACCATTTTGAGAAGTATTTTGGTATGGGCGCCCTGAACGAGTAAGGTGATCTACATCTTGATCTTCACAATTCTGGACTATTTCCTCACTGATTTTGACTAAGTAGTGTTCAGTGAGATACAGATCTTCGTCGTCGTCGGCCCATATTCCATTGATAGTAGCAAGTTCCCTTATTCTTATTATTTCAGCTTCTAGTTCGATAATCTGGTCAACTAGTTCATCCACCATGGCTACTACTTCTTGCATTGTAGTGTTTCGAGAGAAAACTAGTGGTGCACGTTCTCTAGGTGTGGCGTTGGGGCCACGTAAGGTTGCCACTGCACTCTCTAGTTCCAAGACTTGCCTATCCACACTCTTTGCCCATGCGATGAAATCAGTGATGGTTGGGGAAATGGTGGAGTAGTTCCCTTTATTTTCTATTGCATGAACTTCGTCTTCGACTGGGGAAATGAGATGTGAACAATCTATGGTAGATTCTTCATTTGTAATCACTAGAACTCCAAGAGGATTCTTAGTGTTGTTAGGCTGACCTCCAGGTGGTATTGGTAGGCAACCGTCTTCAATCATGTCTTGAAGTACATTTTTCAATTTGTAGCATTTCTCTGTATCGTGTCCCTTACCTTTATGGTATTCGCAGTACGAATTCTCATCCCAGAACTTGGATTTCTTTTCTGGTTCAGGCGTAGGGCCTATGGGTTGAAGTTTCCCGAGTTTTATCAATCTTTTCAGAGCGTTGGAATATGTGTCCCCTAGATTTGTGAATTTCCTTGGAGGGGTACTCTTCTTAGATGGCTCAAGGAGGTTAACTTCACCAGTCTTGCTAGTAGAGCCGTAAGAACGACTTGTTGAGCCTTGATATCCACGACCTATCGTTTTGGACAAGAGCCCTTTACGAATGTCATCTTCGATCCTTGTCCCTAGTACGGTCAAATCTTTGAAAGTCTTGATGTTTTGATACCTCAAATGATTTGCATAGATGGGCTTTAGGTTGTCCACGAATTGTTCCACAAGGGTAGCCTCATCCGGACGTTAAACGAGTTGGGTACTCGTCTTCCTCCACCGACTTAGGAAATCGGTGAAACCTTCTTTGTCATTTTGGGTAAGAACCTCTAAAGTGCGCATGTTGACTTGGATTTCAACATTATCCGCGTATTGTTTAGCAAACTCGATTGCGGCATCGTCCCAAGTACCGATTTTCTTATAATCTAGCGAATAGAACCATTGCTTTGGGATGGTGTCAAGAGATGAAGGAAAGATCCTTAAGAACATCTCTGGTTTAATGCCTTTGATAGACATGTAATCCTTGAAGGCACGGATATGGTTCAAAGGGTTTTCATACCCCTTGAATTAAGGGATATCCGTCATGTTGAAGTTGGTTGGCAACTTGGAACTCACGGCCTCATACTTGCGATTATTCTCCCTATAAATGTCATCCCATTTAAGATACATCAATTGCTCCTCTAAGTATTAGAGTCGTTTCTCAGCTGCAGTCATACCCATGGGAGGGTTTTCGTCCCCGAAGTCATTCACGAAGTCATCAACGATTTCACTTTCTCGAGGAGGCATCCTCATTTCTACGACATATATTCGGCCCTTAATGGTGTCAAGGCGATCATACACTTGGTCTTGAGTAACTTGGAGATGAGCTAGCGCGGTTAGGATTTGATCATTACTATCTTGGAGTTGATTGAAGTTCACGTCGCTTGTTCCAGGCATCTTGGAAACTGGATAAGAGATCGACGATGAATCAAAACACGATCGACCCCTCTAGCACACTTACTTGAAAAGAAATGTTTTGACTCGTGAAGTGGGAGTGTGCCACTTGTGTCAGTGAGCTTTGAGGAAATGACAAAATTTGAAAAATGTTGGTCCTAGTCAACTTTAGTGTAGTTGTAGGAGTGGACTCGAAGTGATGTTTTGAAATGGGTTTTGAGGCCCGAATTTTGACTCGATAATTGGACAGAGTTTAGGCTTGTTTTGTGCTAATATTAGGCCCAAGTTCAAAATTTTACATGTTAAAGAAGGATTTTGAATTTTACAAAAATCGTCATGGTTTCGTTTAGAAAAGGGTGATCACGTATGGTAAAAATAATATACAAGCATTATAACGGGATGCTGAGTGCATTTTAGATGGGTTTTGGTTTAAAGGGTGGGTTGCCATACCGAACAATCAAACCCGAAGTCTGTGGAGAGGCTCGTACCAAACAAGAGTAAGGCCAATTCCTAGTCCATTTCCTCAAGTAGTGAAAGTCCTTGATACAAACAAGAGTAAGCACCATGGTATGGATGACGTCAATCGCTATCCATCCTTAGGCCCAAATAAGAATTAGGACCGTTTAGACGGGACGATTGGTCGAATGGGTTGGGTTGAGCCTAGGAAGGCCGAATAAATGATCTAGGAAGACCGGGTTATGAAAACCGACAATTGTCTTGTACAAACTATTCCCTAACCTTGTTCAAGTTTCACCCTTGGCTACACGTAAGTGTATTATCCCCAGTGGAGTCGCCAAACTGTGGACAATGGGCCCACGGTTGGGGGAGAACAAGCGTTTGCATTTGTGGAGTCGCCACCAATTTATTGTGGAAGATTGGAAACCGTTCGAATACCTCGTGCCATGTCAAGACACAAAGTAGTGACATGAACACCAAGAACTCGTTACCCTTAGCATTCTATGTCTAGAATGACTCTCGTGGATGTCAATGAACACGGATGTTCACAGAGATCTGGAGTAAGGGGTGAGGGTACGTATTAGGAAGCTCTTTTGATCGAACACCTAATCCCGTCCGCCTCGTTAGCGGCCTCTATTAATGATTAGGGAAATCATCTATACTCGATATATTGTCGATTATATGCATGCAATGCAACATCCATAGAATTAATCCTAGCATGTGAGAATTAATACTAAGTCGGTGAACACGTAATTTAATCATACAATAAATGTCAAAGTAAGAATTTAGGTTCAATTACATGTGAAGGCATACAAGTGATACAATAAAAGGAATAATAATAATAATAATAATAATAAAGAAAATTACAATGATTACATCGGGTTAGTTGATTTATGTCGAAAATACATCTAAAACGGATAATTTGGAAAAGAACAAAATGAATGAATTAACACCAAGGGCTCGATCGAGGAACCTCCAGTTTCTATAATTCCCGCAATTTTCTTTAAGTCGGTTATGTTTTGCTATAAATACCTAAACTCGTATCCTAGGTTAGGGATGCTTTATTTTTCCGTAGGTTTAGCATAGTTACCCTTAGAAAACTCTCTCAATACTTAGTTTAGTTTAATTATTGTTCTTATTTCCGGATCTAGCTATTTACGGTATTGTTCTTAATCTTTCCTCGTTAATTATTAATTTAGTTCATGCTATTATTTCTTTGTTCTTATTTATCGTCTTCAATTATGTCTTTCATTCAGATTATTATTGTTATTCTTTATATTATGAGTAGCTAAATTCTTAATCTAGGGTCAAAGGGGATCTAGGTTGTTAGAAAAGGAGTTATTATGAATTTATTGCTAAATTGCTTTCTATTGTTGTTTAATTATCGTTTTACATCTAATTGATTGATTACTAATCAGAGTTAATTAATTAGTCTTGCATAAACTAGGATTTTCACCGACCGGGTTAAGACTAGTATAGGCCACGATAATTGAATAGAGATAATTTAATGATAACGATCGCATGTTAAATTAGATCTAAAAGAAATATTGAATCGACTGATCGTATGACTTTCAACAATATAAACTGCTCAATCAATGAATTAAATCTTACCCTTGAATGGCGACCTAGTGAATCTGATCCCTAGACTCTTTAATATTATTGTTTATCATCTTTATTTAAATTGCTATTAGTTGTTAGAAAACAAAATCAAACCCCCAAAATTGGTTACTTTAAGACAATCTGAGACATAAACAAACTAGATAATCACCGCCTCCCTGGGGATTCGACCCTGACTTACCACTAGCTATATTGTTAGTAGTAGTATAGGAATTATTTTGATTAAGGCCAATGACTGAAAATAACCTTATCGGCACTCCGCCTAACTTGGGTTGATAGAAAAAAATTTGTTTGGGGGTCATATCGAAGAAGATGCTCATGCTCATCTAAGGAAATTTCAAAACAAGGTCGCTATGATGAAAAAGAACGGGGTATCCGAAGACACGTTAAGGTTTATGTTGTTTCCATTCTCATTGACGGATAAGGCGGATCGGTGGTTGAATGTTCACCCTCCTAACACATTCACGACATGGGACGCCTTAGCCAAGGCATTCTTGGCCAAGTACTGCCCCTCATCCAAGATCGCCATACTTCGAAACGAGATCCACACTTTCCAATAAGAGGATGGAGAATCCTTGGGTGAGGCATGGGATAGATATCAAGACCTTATCACTAGTTGTCCTCACCACGGGATTCTGGAGTGGTATGTCACCCAAACCTTCTTCTAAACCTTGTTCCCAAGAACTAAATAAATGGTGAATGCCTCCGCGGGAGGGGGATTCGACCATTTGGGTGATAAGGAAGGGACGACACTAATCAAGAAGATGGTAGACTCGGAGGCCAACTACGGATTAAAGGGAAAATATGCTTAGGAGGAATAGTCGATATCCCAAGGAAACCACTTCTAATGCAAATGCCGAGACAAATGCCAAGCTTGACCTTCTCACCAAGAAGTTTGAGCAATTGACAAGAAACCAAGTCCGTCAAGTTAGTGGATCCCATGGTCCACCAGTGGAGGAAATGATCCAAAGCGCTTCTTTGAGCTATGTGGAGGATATGGTCACACCTCTGATGTGTGTGCCAACAACTCCTATAATATGGGGTATGAAGACAACATTCAAGATGTTAATGCTTTCCAAGGCTATAACAATAATATGAGACCACCACGCCACCACCCTACAACAATCCCAATGTCTATAACCCAACACAAATTTCTACCATCTGGGTTTGAGGAACCACCCCAATTTTAGCTACAAGAGCACCAATGTTCAAAACCCACAACACCTTCAACCACAAGTGCCCAATACCAATCCACCAGGTTTTCTCAACCTAGAGGTGGATACCCTAACCAAAGAAACAATACCGGAAATCAAAACTAAAATTTTGGGAACCAAGATTTTGGAGGCAATCAAAATAACCAAGGGTTCTATCAAGGGAACCAAATTAACCAAGATAACCAAGGGTTTGGGTAAGGATTTGCTCAAGGCTTTCAAGAACAAGGGCAAGGATCAAACTTCAACAATCATGGTCCTAAAGAGAACTATCAAGGGGGACAAAATTACAACAACAATCAAGGTCCCAACACTCGAAATGATTATGGGTTCCCTTTACCCATTGCTAATCAACCTTATCAAGAGCCCATGGTTGACACTTCCCAAAGTGAAATCATGAAGATGTTGAAGAACATGCAAATGCAACATAGCCAAGACTTGGCTAATTTCAAGATTGCTAGTTAACAAGAAAGTGCCAACCAAAGAATTTCTCACCAAAAGGAAATGAGAGAAATGGAGGCCCGATTGGCCGCTAATGCTCTTGCTAATCCTCATAGACCACCCGGTGGCTTGTTAGCTCAAGGGCAAAGCTCTAAAATGCTTCTACTAGCCACCAAGCACATGCGGTAGTCTTGAGAAGCGGTGTATAGCTTGAAGATCCTTACAAGCACCTTGAAATTGAGGTTGATGTAGATCCCAAGAGAAAGAGGATGGAAATGAATGATGGAAAGGAAAGCCCACTGATGACACCATCGGCGGGGATGAGTGAAGCAAAGAAAGGGAAGAAAGCATATTAAGAATCTTCAAGTGGGGGAATTCAAGTGGGAAAGGAAGTTGATGGTTTAGTTGAAGATCTACCTTATGAGGAATAAGGGGGTGAAGATGCTACCGAAGAAGTGCTCTTGCAACCCACCACAAAGGTAACAAAGAAATCAAAACCTCCAAAGGTACTCTCCGATTCTCAACTTGTCACCCATAATCCTTACCCCTCAAGAGCAATAAAGAGTAGGGAAAACTTCAAGTATGCAAAGTTTTGTGACATGCTAGAGAAAGTTGAAGTAACCCTACTTACCGAAGTGATTTTGAACATGCCAACTTACACAAAATTTGTAAAGGACATTTTGACTAAGAAAAGAGTCTTGGGTGACTAAGAAATTGTGGCAATGGAAGAAGCATGTAGTGCTCATTTCCTTAAATAAATGCCCACTAAACTTGGTGACCCGGGAAGCTTTTCAATTCCATGTGTAGTTGGTGGTGTTTCGATATCAAGAGCTCTTTATGACTTGGGAGCAAGTGTGAGTGTTATTCCTCTAAAAGTTGCAAGGAAAATTGGCATTCATAGTCTTGCTCCTACTGTTGGGATTCATTAATCACATATTTTTACATATTCATAGTATGATAATTTAATTTAGTCATAAAATTAAATCGGATCTTATGCATGCAAAACAATTACAAAGTATAGAAAGAAAATTGATTCTTACATTGGATATTCGGCAATATGGGCACTAGTAAGTTCACCTTCTTACTAGTTCTTGAGCTTTCCAAATGTGGAAGAACAAGATTCAAGTTTAGAATCTCTCCTAAGGAATTATACCCAAGGAATACCCTTAAATGTTTTAATTAATATAAGACTAGTATCAATTAAAACAAGCTTAAAAATAACACAAAATGGAGATTTTGTTCTCTTGTAATTCGGTCAAGAGAGGAGGATTCAATGAGTTTTCTTTCTCTAAAGAATTTCACAAATGTAGAGAGTAATTATTTTCTAACCCCTAGAAAACAATGTGGTAAGTAGTGAATAATAAATAGAGGAAAAACCCTTGCTTCTTTCCTCTAGAAAACCGGTGGGAAGGAGGGGGAATAGGCCAATGCATGGTCTTTGTTCTTCTCAAGATAAGACTAGGTGTGCATGGCTACATCTAGAGTATAATCATTGTGTTTCCCTTATTTAAAAATAATCAACACAATTTAACTCTAATACTCCCTCCATTTCGGCACACACACACATAAAATAGAAGGTCCATTTTATTTTGTCATTTGTCAATTTTGTCATGTGTGACATGTTACATGACATGTTACACTATAGTGTATTTTTAACATATTAAAAATCAACATATTAATGAAATATGTCACATGCAAAATTTAATTAGTAATTCTTGATTACTTGTACCAAAGCGGTTTATGGAATTATAAATTACAACAAATTGTATTCATAATAAATTATTCAACCTGTTTCAATTGTTTCGTAAATAATAATTTAATCTAAGTAATAAAACAATTCGATTACTTAGACCGTATCTAATTTAATCGAATTATAATGAGATACGATAATTTTACTCACAAAATCATCTGTCAATTTTAAGCAATTTAATTAACTCGTATCGGCATACGATTAATTAAATTATCAATTAAGAGTATTACCCTATAGGTATGACCTCAAGGTATCAACTGATCACCACCGTCGCACGACAGTAATGTCAAACTCTAGTCAGCCAATCATTACCGATATGTGTGGACCAGTTGACTGTAAAATATTGCTTTCCCTCTTCTATTCTTAAATATGAGATTTAAATATGTGATCAACATGATCTACAATTGTGATCGCATTATTGTCGGGGACACAAACTCCAACACCTACTACCATGACCCTCTAATTGGCGGATAGGTCCGTCAAGCGCCTTTCGGGGGTGCTTGAAGACATACCCATCAAAGTTGGAAAGTATTTAATCCCGGCCGATTTTGTTGTCCTTGACATTCCGGAGGATAGTCATAACCCCCTCCATCTTTGGTGATGCCGGTCATGCTAGTGCCTCCGGGGCAGGGGGTGAGGTGGACATTGAGCTCACGGTGGAGGAGCATGCCTTGGGTGGCTCCGCGATGGCAATGAACCCGGAGGACTTTATCCGAGTTCGGGGATGGAGATGACGATGATGATGATATGGACGGAGAGTCCTAGGTGGCCTACTCTTTTGGCCCATTTTGCTCCCATTACTAATCCAAAGCACAAGTATGACCCTCTAATCCAAATTCTCTCATCCATGTTTATTTTCTCGTATGCATTTAGATAATTTGTAATATAATTAGCATAAATACGCATTTAGTTGCATTCATATAAGCTTGCATTAGATTTCAATTTTGTAAAATATTGTCACATATTGAAATTGCATCCCTATAGAGTAATTTGCATCGTATTTTAAATATTGCATATAGGATAGCTCATGCATTGCATCCTTATTTCAAAAATACAAAAAAGTTAACAAATTAAAAATTTCACAAAAACATGTTCTTTATTTTCAAAAACTTTTAAAAATCCAAAAATATGTTATTGTAATTTGTAAAAATTGCCTTCTCACCACACTTCATCCGTCATTGGATGTTGTAAATACTAAGTGAGGGGAGGAGCCCCCTCCCCCCTCCCCTCTCCCCCCTCCCCAAAACAAAACAAAAAGTAAAACATGTTATTTGATTTTAAGAAAAATACAGAAAAAAACAACAAAAAGATGTCTTTCATTTTCGAAAAATTTCAAAAACACAAAAATATGTTTTTTTTTTATTTTTCCCATTCACTTCCTATACTTTATTCCATTGAGGACAATGTAAATTTCAAGTGTGAAGAGGAAAATATCCACTTTGTGTATATTTGTTTATATTTGTATATATATTTGTAAATTTGACATCAAAATTTCAAAAAATGACTAAAAATCGAAAAATTTCAAAAATATTGCATTGTGTATATATATGTTTGTCTAACCTAATCCACAGACGCATCCGGGCGCATTTGAGACGTTAGGAGATTGAAGACCCGCTTGGTATACTCTTTTCGACTTCTTTCTCTTTTACCATTCTTTTTCTTTTACATTTATGTATGAACGACGATTGGATTTTGTTGTTGAGGATGTCCCATTTTGGTAAGAACTGGTGTGTGTGGATTACGTGTGGTAGTTATAGGACTTGTTTGCATTTAGAATAGACTTGTATATACTTGTTCACGCTTGCATCCACGTACTTTGTCAATATGAGTAGCTTGCATTCATACACTTCGCATCTTGTATGTAAATATTTGCATTGAGGGTCTAAATATGGAGGGGATATGTTGACAATGATGATAATTTGTTTTATCCGTGTCTTCTCCCTCTTGATAGCTCGTACCTCTTGATGACACACGTTAGGGTTTTGCTTTCAAAACCCGGGAGTCTAGCTTAACGACCAAGTTTCGGCTACCTTGTGAGACCGTATTGAGCCTATGACCCGACCTAGGTGTGATACAACTACTAAAATGCGAGGATAGAGCCTCCATATGGCCGGTCCATCAAACCGGTCCCGATTAGGTCTTGAGAGTAGTTCTCCTTACGTGGTATGTTATGTTAATACACATAAGTATGTCGCTCATTCCTTATTGTAGAAGTGTCGATGTGCATGTTGAGACAATGTTGTTCAAATAAAGTAGCCCCTCATAGCCAAATAAGCTTATTTTTCACCCATTTGATCATGTTTCCCTTTTGTTCACCCATTTTGAGCCTTACTTGGTATGGTTCGATCCATGATGAGTCACACGGTAGTGCCTGATTCATTATGGGGTTTTTCTCTTTTGTCAGCTGCTCTTATACTTAACCGAAGTCCGACTAAAGCTGTTGACAAGACTCCATATGAAATGTGGAAGGGAACGGTCCCTAACTTGCCCTTTATTCAGGTTTGGGGCTGCGAGGCTTATGTCAAATGGAGACACGAGGATAAGCTCGGCCCGCGATCGGTCAAGACATACTTTATAGGTTATCCAAAAGAAACATTTGGTCATTACTTCTATTCGCCTACCGAACATCGAGTTTTTGTTGCGGCTAGTGCGACGTTCTTAGAGAAAGAATTTCTCGAGAACAAAACAAGTAATAGAACCTTCGAGATGTCGGTGATTCCAGAACCAACAACCGAGGAACAGATGGAGGAAGTTGTTCCTCCAAGTGATGATACGGTTAATATTCCTGAGGAACCTAGGAGGTCGGCTAGAGTCTCTCATCCTCCGGACAGATACATTGGTATGGTCGAGGAGAATGACGTTTTACTCCTAGAGAGTAATGAACCCGCTACCTATAAAGGTGATGTGGCCTGTTCCGACTCAAAGCTATGGCTCGAAGCCATGCAATCCGAGATGGACTCCATGTATGATAATGACGTATGGGATCTCGTTGATTTACCTAATAAGGTAAAACCTCTACAGTGCAAATGGCTTTACAAAATAAAGCGTTACAGACGCGCAACCGATACCTATAAGGCACGAATAGTGGCAAAAGGTTTCACTCAAGTGCACGGATTGCATTATGATGAGATTTTTGCACATGTAGTCATGCTACGTTCCATTCGGATAATCTTAGCGATTGCCTCATTTCATGACTATGAAATTTGGCAAATGGATGTGAAAATCGCCTTCTTAAACGGTTATTTGGAGGAAGAGTTGTACATGGTGCAACCCGAAGGTTTCATAGATCCTGAACATCCTAAGAAAGTATGCAAGCTTAAGCGCTCTATTTATGGACTTAAGCAAGCTTCTCGGAGTTGGAATCATCGTTTCGACCAGGTGATAAAAGAGTATGGTTTCACTCGATTGGTCGAGGAACCATGCTTATATATCAAGTCGAGTGGGAGCAAGATTGTATTCTTGATATTGTATGTCGATGACATACTCTTAATTGGGAATGACATTCCTCTCCTATCTTCAGTTAAAGAATGGTTGAAGAGCCATTTCCAGATGAAAGATCTGGGTGAGGCACAACGCATATTGGGAATCCGTATCTACCGAGATAGATCACGACGGACGTTATCACATAGTCAGGAGTCTTATTTGGATAAGATTCTTGAGAAGTTCAGCATGACCAACTCCAAGAAGGGGAACCTTCCAATGACGTCTGGGATGCAGTTGAGCAAGTCTCAGTCACCCATGATGCCTGAAGGGATTGAGCTCATGAGTCGTGTTCCTTATGCATCTGCAATAGGATCAATCATGTATGCCATGATATGCACACGTCCAGACGTGGCATATGCATTGAGTATGACGAGTCGGTACCAAAAGAATCCAGGTGAAACACACTAGATAGCTGTTAAAAATATCCTCAAGTACCTACGGAGGACTAAGGATAGGGTATTGACTTATGGAGACGATACTAAGCTATGCGCAATCGGTTATGCAGATGCCAGCTTCCAAACGGATCGAGATGATTCAAAATCTCAGTCCGGGTTCGTCTTCACTCTTAATGGTGCTGCGGTCAGCTGGAAGAGTTCCAAACAGAGTGTTGTAGCAGATTCTACTACTGAATCCGAGTACTATGCCGCTTCGGAAGCAGCAAAGGAAGCGATATTGATGCGTCAATTCTTACAAGGACTTATGATAGTTCCTAGTTCGAATGACCCGATCACCATCTATTATGACAATAGAGGTGCCATCTTCCAGGCTAAGGAGCCAAAGTCTAGCAACAAATTTAGACACGTACATCGGAAAGCTCACCTGATCCGTGATTACGTGGAGCAAGAAGAGATAGTGATTGACAAGATAGCTTCGGATGATAACATCGCGGACCCTCTCAATAAACAGTTGAATTTTGATAAGCATGAAGGGCACGTTATTTCCATGGGAATTAAACGTGTTCCTGAGTTGTAGTAGTTGTTTATGGATTTGATACATTATCTTTTTCATATACTATTTATAACTTCATCGTTTTATTATAATATTTTGTTTTTCATGTGGATTGTACTGACAACTTTGAACGCCACAAAGTGAGCTGAATTACATTATATTTTGTTTGGTCCGTAATCGCCTTAATGAGCTGATAACTCTGGCTATTATATTGTGCAGTCGATAGATGGTGGGTTCAACGAGCCATAAGTCAAACGGTTGACTGATCGATCACAGATGCGAGATTATAACGATACCTTGTAGGACAAATTTTTGTGACAACGTAATGGAGTCCTAAATGTTTAAAAACATTCGGTGCCAGGTCGTGGATAGGACATCCATTGTGTTACTAGAGTCGATTCTTTTGACTATCGACTGTCTCTTGAGATTAAGGCAGTTTTTGGGTGACTTTGGTTTCTTTCTCACGGTCTACCGTAACAGGAGGCTAAGTAGATTTTTTCTGGCTCATTTCATACTGTGCTTACATCTGCAGGATTCGAGTTGAGGAAAATATCCAACCCTTATCAGGTATAGTTATTTCTCAGGGCCACTCAAGGAGTAGTAACTGAAATGCATGGCCATGCTCGAATGATGATTCGTTTATCAGTTAAGTTACTCTCTAGTCGAGGAAACCACTCTTGATACAGATCACTTGTAAAATACGACCTTTGTGAATACAGATTTTGCAAATTGTTTTACATTGAGTGGGAGAAATTTTAGGATATGAGAATCGGTTATCGCACATACACTTGTGAGGACAAGTGGGAGTTTGTTGGATCTTGTGTCCTCCACAAGTTAGTGTGATAACATTTATAAATCTCTTATAGGTTCACAAGGGTATACTTCGTATTTTATCAGTTGATTAACGATTACCTAATAACGGTTGGCTTGCTAGAAAGTTTGACGTTATTATCATACAGATGGCGGTGATCAACTGGTCCCTAAAAGTCACACCTAAAGGATGTATTTGAGAGATGTGATTGTATTAAAATATAATCACATTGATGCCTGACTAAAAGGTTTGTCCAAGTAATTGACTAAACAAATAGTCAACGTGTTGATGAGACGATTATTTAATGCCGATTAAATAATATTAGCTGAGACGAATTAACTGTCAATTCGTAAATTGAATATAATATGTTATATTTAATTAATGTATATAATGTTAAGCTTGGACGAATTAATATGTTAATTCGTAATTAAATGTAATCAGTTATATTTAATTAGCAAGTTAAAGTATATATTATACGATATTGTCACAGACCGGCTTTAATAAATCCACTGCAAGCTGTTGTGTGTAGACTTATTAATACGGAATGATATAAATGACAATTTATAAATAATACCTTTTATACATGGTCGATCGACCGGGTGTGTCAATCGATCGACTGATATGCCTGTTTCGGTGAATGGGACGAAAATTAGAAGAAAGAAAATATACCCTAATTACTCCTTATACTCGGTTTAAAGGAAGATTAGGGAGATCACTTCTTAACCGAATTTTTCTAACTCATTCTTGCCTCTCATCTAAAAACACAAAAACGAAAAACCCTAGCAATTTACAGAAAAGGGGATCGATTCTAGCAAAATCAAAAGGGCATATCTCATATCGTCTTGGGTGCAACTGATAGGTGAATATCATTGCGATATTGTTCTTAGGCCGTTTTTGCTAGGACCGAAGGTTGATTTCTTTATTCCCTACCTTTTTGTTTATATAATTTATTTTATGACTAGTTATCATCACAATAAATTCATTATAATCCTTATAGTTAAAGGGATGTATACAGATAAATCCCACACTATCCTCCCAACTCCCACCAATTTCCATAGCGTAGGCTCGTAACATATCCTCTAGAGTCTTGATAGTCCTTTCAGTCTGACCTCTGTCGCAGGATGAACTGTTGTACTCATGTTTAAAGTAGTTCCCATCAATTCCTGCAGCTCTTGCCAAAACCGTGATACTGTAGATACCTCATTTCTACACCTCCCGCAAGCCACCCGGTGATGATTGGGCCGCATGTTTGGTACGCGGAACGATTTGTGACAGTTCGTAAGTTTATCGTCAAGTGATCTCTCAAACACTTTTGTCTACCTCTTAATTGTC
Organism: Silene latifolia; assembly: GCF_048544455.1. NCBI lineage: Eukaryota > Viridiplantae > Streptophyta > Magnoliopsida > Caryophyllales > Caryophyllaceae > Silene > Silene latifolia. The sequence goes on along the minus strand of NC_133529.1, from coordinate 30,137,115 downwards.
ATCTATGTGCCGATACGGTCGTTTTGACAGTAATTAGAGTACATTTGGAGTCTGGGTCAAAAAACTGTCTTCATTTTCTAAAACCGAGTCGGGATGTTCTGGAATGTTCCGGATATTTCTATTCCATATTTTCGCAATCTTTTAGTCTTTGGTAAATAAATCCTTCTTCCGCAGGAGGAAACCACTTGGGAAAGGACGCAGCAGGTGCTGCGCCTCTTCCAAGAGACGCGGTGCCTGCTGCGCCTCTTCCCAAGTCCTTTTCTGCGTATTTTTCGTATCTTTTCATATCTTTTCGAGATTCACTTCCAAAGTTTCTCCGAAAACCCTAATTTCCTCCGTGTGATTAGTATAAATAGAGACCTTAGGTCTCACATATTTCTCACGCGAGTGTCCGCCCTTCTCTTCTCCCTTTGCATTCTAGACCACGTTCTTACTTTTTGGCGTCTATGTGCTTGAACATTCGACCACGTAAGCTCGGATCTTTCTGAGTACCAGCCTCATTTTGCATGATTGACCAATTTGACCAACTCCACAATAATCAACTTAATCAATCTGTTTAATGTCCTCTTACGAGGGCACTTTCGTCTACATTCGAGTCGAGCATCACTAAACGTATACTTAGTTCATCTCGTTTCGTCAAACATGTAAGTCTGAGGGTGTAAGTCCTTCTTTTTATTTATTGTTCTTTATTTATTGTAATCATCTTGTAAGATTTATGTCGAAAATACTCTTAAAGCCGATTTGTAAAACCATGTTTTAAAACCTTTTTTTACGAATTATCAGAAGACAGACGTCGAGAAAGGACGCAGCAACTGCTGCGCTTCTTCGTGAGGCTGCCGTAGTTCCTGCTTCCTTTCTTCTTCCTTCGTCTTTTGTCAATTCGTTTCTTTTATATTATTTCGTTTATTCTTCGATTCTTTGATATAACGATTGAAGCATAATAATTCTAACATGTAAATAATTCATTGTTGATTAATTCATCTTTTAATTCCCGACTTAAATTCCAAGCAATTCATATTTGCGGGTTTTTGTCATTAAAATCAAATTCGGATTTTAGAGGTTCGATTCATCAATATTGAGTCTCTGGAATTCGTCATTGATATATTTTTCACCTGTTATTTATCATATCCATCATTAATTCGTCATTAATAACTTGTTTAGCCTAATTAATTTGTGTAGTTTGCTAATTTGTTAATTAACCTTATTAATCTTGTAAATAATTCATTCTAACTAGTTTCATCCATGTTTTATTGTTTTTATGACCTCATTCACATGTAAATAATCTGTTAATCACTTTCATCCGAGTCAATTATTCATAATCAAGCATTAAAATCACCAATAAATATTAACAATTTGCAATTCTGACTTCATAGCCAGAACTGAGCCAAGGAACGGACGCAGCGACTGCTGCGCCTCTTCCAAGGGACGCAGCTCTGCTGCGCCTATTCCTGGTTGATTTCTGTCTCTGAACTCCCGTGTTGCTTTGACCTAGTTTATTAGTTTACGTATTAATTAACTATTAATCGTATTATCACCCTAATTCCTGTTCGTTAATTTATTTATTTATTCTTTCTAAAATTATCCGTTTTAGATGTATTTTCGACATAAATCATTAAATCTCGATGTAATTATTATAATTTTCTTTATTGTATTTCTTTATTGTATCTCTGTATTATTGTTTGTATGCTCTCACATGTAATCAACCTAAATTTCTACCTCGACATTAATTGTATGCTAATTACTTGTTCACCGACTTAGTCTAAATCTCACATGTTACGATTAAAACGTTGGATGTTGCATTGCATGCATATAAATTGACAATACATCGAGTATAGACAATTTCCCTAATCATTAGTAGAGGCCTCTACCGAGGCGGGTGGGATTAGGTGTTCGATCAAAAGACCTTCCTAATACGTACCCTCACCCCTAACTCCAGATCTCTGTGAACAGCCGTGTTCATTGGCATCCACGAGAGTCATTCTAGACATATAATCCTAAGGGTAACGAGTTCTTGGTGTTCATGTCACTACTTTGTGTCTTGGCATGGCACGAGGTATTCGAACGGTTTCCAATTTTCCACAATAAATTGGTGGCGACTCAACTAATGGAAACGCTTGTTCCCAAGCACCCCCGTGGGCCCGCGTCCACAGTTTGGCGACTCCGCTGGGGAGTAATACACTTACGTGTAGCCAAAAGGGTGAAACTTGAACAAGGTTAGGGAATAGTTTGTACAAGACAATTTTCGGTTTTCATAACTCGGTCTTCCTAGATCGTTTATTCGGCCTTCCTAGGCCCAACCCAACCCATTCGACCAATCGTCTCATCTAAACGGTCCTAATTCTTATTTGGGCCCAAGGATGGATAGAGATTGACGTCATCCATACCATGGTACTTACTCTTGTTTGTATCAAGGACTTTCACTACTTGAGAAAATGGACTAGGAATCGGCCTTACTCTTGTTTGGTACGAACCTCTCCATAGACTTCGGGTTTGATTGTTCGGTATGGCAACCCACCCTTTAAACCAAAACCCTTTTAAATGCACTCAGCATCCCGTTATAATGCTTGTATAATGTTTGTACAATATGTGATCACCATTTCTAAAACAAACCATAACGATTTTTGTAAAATCAAAATCCTTCTTTAAAATGTAAAAATTTTCGAAACTTAAGCCTAATATTAGCGCAAGACCAGCCGAAACTCTGTCCAATTGTCGAGTCAAAATTCGGGCCTCAAAACCCATTTCAAAACCTCACTTCGAGTCCACTCCTACAACTACACTAAAGTTGACTAGGACCAACATTTTTCAAACTTTGTCATTTCCTCAAAACTCACTTGACACAAGTGGCACACTCCCACTTCACGATTCAAAACATTTCTTTTCGAGTAAGTGTGCTAGAATGGTCGATCGTGTTTTGATTCATCGTCGATCTCTTATTCAGTTTCCAAGATGCCTGAAACAAGCGACGTGAACTTCAACCAACTCCAGAATGGTAATGATCAAATCCAAGCCACGCTAGCTCGTCTCCAAGTTACTCAAGACCAAGTGTATGATCGCCTTGACACCATTGAGGGCCGAATATATGTCGTGGAAACGAGGATGCCTCCTCGAGAAAGTGAAGTGTCTGATGAATTTGTGAACAACTTCGGGGACGAAAACCCTCCCATAGGTATGATCGCAAATGCGGTGAGAAACGACTCCAATACTTGGAGGAGCAATTGATGTATCTCAAAGGGGATGACATTTATAGGGAGAACAATCGCAAATATGAGGCCGTGAGTTCCAAGTTGCCAACCAACTTCAACATGACGGATATCCCTAAATTCAAGGGGCACAAAAACCCTTTGAACCATATCCATGCTTTCAAGGATTACATGTCTATCAAAGGCATTAAACCCGAGATGTTCTTAAGGATCTTTCCTTCATCTCTTGACACCATCCCAAAACAATGGTTCTATTTGCTAGAGCACAAGAAAATCGCTACATGGGATGATGCCGCAATCGAGTTTGCTAAACAATATGCGAATAACGCTGAAATCCAAGTCAACATGCGCACTTTAGAGGTTCTTACCCAAAATGACAAATAAGGTTTCACCGACTTCCTAAGTCGGTGGAGGAAGACTAGTACGCAACTTGTTGAACGTCCGGATGAAGCTACTCTCGTGGAGAAATTCGTGGACAACCTAAAGCCCATCTATGCAAATAATTTGAGGTATCAAAACATCAAGATCTTCAAAGATTTATCCGTACTAGGGACGAGGATCGAAGATGACATCCGTAAATGGCTCTTGTCCAAAACGATGGGTCGTGGATATCAAGGCTCAACAAGTCGTTTTACGGCTCTAATAGCAAAACTGATGAAGTTAACCTTCTCGAGCCATCTAAGAAGAGTACCCCTCCAAGGAAATTCACAAATCTAGGGGACACATACTCCAACGCTCTAAAAAGGTTGATGAAGCTGGGTAAACTTTAACCCATAGGCCCTACACCCGAACCAGAAAAGAAATCCAAGTTCTGGGATGAGAATTCATACTGCGAATACCATAGAGGTAAGGGACATGATACAGAAAAATGCTACAAACTGAAAAATGTACTTCAAGATATGATTGAAGACGGTCGCCTACCAATACCACCTGGAGGTAAGCCTAACAATACTCAGAATCCTCTTGGAGTTCTGATGATTACAAGTGACGAGTTTACCTTAGATTGCTCACATCTTATCTCCCCAAAAGAGGAGGTAATCAATGGGATATGGATAGATAGCGAGGAACATATCTACCTACAAGATCTTGCCTTAATCAAGAGCGCCGAAAGCATCATAGATGAGATCATTACCACACTGGGCACAGAAACAAACACCATCAATCAGCAGAAAGGATGGAGAAAATCGATCAAGTGGACAAACAATCAAGGAAGACTCTTCAAGCTCACCACTGGAGAAGGAGAGATGTTCACAGGCGAACCATAAGACGATGAATTCGAGTCAGAGTCGGAGTCTAGAGAAGTTCCTAGAGAGTCTCCTCCTGTCGTCATTCCCACTCCCCTCGTTTCTCCTAGCTTAGTGTCAAACAAAGAACAAGAGTTCGGGAAATGTCCCGGCCCATTGTCCCTTTACCGCCACTGACTACAGATCAGATGGCTTCTTTATTTCAACTTTTCTCAAATCTTAATATGAATAAATCAGGTTCTGCTTACTCTTCGTGTTATCTTGAATGCAATTATGTTTACGATGATACTGAGGATGACCCAGACCCAGACTCAATCGAAATATCTCCCTACATAGCCAAAGAAATATTACAAGAAGGGGAAGGGGGACCAGTGATAGAAAATACTGAACCCATCAACGTAGGAACTGAACTAGAACCCCAAGAACTTAGGATAGGGACAACCTTGAGCCCCACCGAGAGGGCCAATTTCATAGACCTCCTGCACGAGTTCAAAGACGTTTTTGCTTGGTCCTATAAAGATATGCCAGGGATCGACAGGGACATCGCAGAGCATAGAATCCCAATCAAACCAGGTTTCAAACCTGTGAAACAGAAGCTTCGTCGAATGAGGACAGAATGGGCTCTCAAGATCAAAGAAGAAGTCGATAAACAATTCAAAGCCGGGTTCATCAAAGTTTCCGAGTACTCAGACTGGGTAGCTAACATAGTACCCGTACCCAAAAAGGATGGGAGAATCTGTGTTTGTGTTGACTTTAGGGACTTAAACAAAGCGAGTCCTAAGGATGACTTTCCTCTACCACATATCGACATATTAGTGGATAAAACAGCAGATCACGCGTTACTATCCTTCATGGATGGATACGCAGGATATAACCAGATCAAGATGGCCTTAGAAGACATGCATAAGACCGCCTTCGTCACTCAATGGGGAACCTATTGCTACACGGTTATGCCATTTGGGTTAATCAACACCGGAGCTACATACCAACGCACCGCAACTACGCTCTTACATGACATGATGCATAAAGAAGTTTAGGTATACGTAGATGACATGATTGTCAAGTCCAAGGAAAGAGAGGGACACATTGCGAACCTTCGCAAATTCTTCTCAAGGCTACGGAAGTACAACATGAGGCTCAACCCTCAGAAATGCGCATTCGGAGTGACATCTGGCAAACTCCTGGGATACGTTGTTAGTCAACGATGTATAGAAATAGACCCTTCCAAGATCAAAGCTCTAATCGAAATGCCACAACCTCAAACAGAGAAAGAAGTTAGAGGATTCCTAGGCAAGGTGCAATACATAAGTCGATTCATATCAAAACTCACCATGATCTTCGAACCTATCTTCAAGAAGTTAAAAAAAACATATCACACCATGTGGGATGATGACTGTCAGAAGGCTTTCGATCGAATCAAGGAAATACTAGCCAAACCACCAGTGCTCATGCCACCTCAACGAGATCAACCTCTTGGTTTATATCTCACGGTAACTGAAACGGCCATGGGCGCCATGCTAGCTCAAAATGTAGGAAAAGAAGAAAGAGCTATCTACTACCTTAGTAAGAAGTTCTTGGAGTACGAGTGCAAATACACACCACTCGAGAAGACATGCCTTGCTCTTGTGTGGGCAACGAAGAAGCTACGCCATTATATGCTTATCTACTCCGTCAAAATATTCTCCAAAATGGATCATGTCAAATACCTCTTCGAGAAACCCGTTCTCAATGGACGTTTAACAAGATGGACTTTGATGCTCTCAGAGTTCGATCTCAAGTATGTACTTCTGAAAGTTATAAAGGGGCGCGTCGTTGCCGAATTCTTCGCAGAAAATCCCATCAATGATACATAAACGATAGACACTTAGTCGTTTCCGGATGAGGATATACTCCAAACAGATGTAGACTCCTGGGACCTCTATTTTGATGGGGAATCGAATTTAAGAGGATTTGGAATAAGAGTGTTGCTCATTTCTCCTGAAGGCGAGCATACACCAATCTCTGTCAAACTCGACTTCGAGGTGACAAATAACGCCGCAAATCTGGCTTTGTCTCATTGGATTGCAAGCGGCAGTAAGTTTGGGCATCAAGAATCTTCGAGTACATGGGGATTCATCTTTGATCATCAATCAAATTACGGGATCTTGGAAAATCTGAAGCGAAAGCTTGGAACCTTATCAATCCAGAATAGACCAAGTAGCCCAATTCTTCGATCAAGTGACCTACTTACATCTACCTCGAGAAGAAAATCAATTTGCAGATGCTCTTGCAAAACTTGCATCTTTGATTAATATGCCGGATAACATGGTAGAAATGTCTTTATGCATCGAACGACGATCAGAGCCAGCTTATGTGCACCAAATCACCGTTGAAGAGGAAATTGCGGAGGAACCTTGGTTCCAAGCAATCCTAAACTTCAAGCTCAATGGCACCTATACACTAGAAATGGACAAAAGGGGACAATGCGCCATACGCCTGCTAGCTTCCCAATACGTTCTCATGCAAGGAGAATTGTATAAAAGAACATATCTTGGTGTAATCCTACGTTATCTTGATCATTCACAGGCACGGAAAGTGATGGAAGAAGTCCATGATGGAGAATGTGGCCCTCACATGAGTGAACCCATGATGGCAAAGAAAATCACACGTTTAGGGTATTATTGGACCACGTTTAGGGTATTATTGCACCACGATGGAATCTGATTGCATCAAATATGTAAGACATTGCCATAATTGCCAAATCTTCGGGAATGTGCAACATGTCCCTCCTTCATTGCTTTACACCATGACATCTCCCTGGCCATTTTCTGCTTGGGGAATTGACATCATGGGCAAGATCACTCCAGCTGGAACCGGAGGTCACTGTTTCATCCTAGTAGCAATCGATTATTTCACCAAGTGGGTAGAAGCGGCTTCCTACACTAGTCTTACAGCCAAGAACATGGCAAATTTCATACAAACTAACATTATCTGTCGATATGGTTGCCCACATGAGATCATCAGTGACAATGTATCACATTTCCAGGCTGAGACTGAACAATTGCTAGCTAAGTATAAAATTAAGCATCACCACTCCTCGCCATATAGACCACAAACCAATGGCGCAGTAGAGGCAGCAAACAAGAACGTTGTCACGATTCTCAAGAAAATGATTGACAACTATAGAGATTGGCCGAGCAAGATACCCTTTGCTTTATGGGGATACCGTACATCTGTTAGGACGCCCACTGGGGCCACCCCTTTCTATTTGACCTACTGCATGGAAGCTGTACAACCAGTCGAGCTAGAAATACCATCCTTGCGTATTTTACTCGAAAGCCAAACCCCAGAAGCCGAGTGGAAAAGGGATAGATATGAAGAACTCGTCCTCCTGGATGAACGAAGATTGCGTGCATTACACAATGTACAAACATACCAAGCACGTATCAAACGAGCCTTTAACAAAAGGGTTAGGCCGAGGAACATCAAACAAGGAGACTTGGTCCTCAAATCAATTAGAGCTCTCTTAACTGTCGATCCACGAGGAAAATTCAAACCCAATTGGGCCGGGCCATTCCTAGTCAAGTCCATACTTCCAGGGGGTGCGGTTAGGATCATAGACCTAGATGGGAACGAATTTTCCAACCCGACAAACCTCGACCAACTGAAACGTTACTATGCCTAGAATAGGAGCAAAAAAACGCGCCTCGCGTAACCTCTCGTGTCGTTCTTGTGGCACGGAATTAACAGCCCTTGGCCAAGCTAAATTAAGCTAACGTCATCTTGCTCTTGCACTTTGACAATTTGTCATTCTCATATCATCAAATAAACTAAATTGCATTTTAGGAGTAAGTAAAGCTCATGCTTATTTTCTAAGTTCATTACAAGCTCTGCTTAGAACAATTATTCTTTTACGTTTACTCGAACTACGCGCAAGGGTTTGATTTCATTTTCTAAATGAATACGTAGGCAATCCCTCACGGGATACAACCCATTGAATTGTCTTAAATGTAAATAGAAGGACATTTGCAATTGCATTTGAAATTCGACAAGAATAATCATAGAAAATCATAACGGTGTCATAACCACTTAACCTTTTTATTTCATTTCTTTAATAATAATAGTACGTTACATAATAAAAAAATAAGCTAGGATTCTAAAAACCCCACCTTCTTATTACAATAATAATAATAATAATAATAATAATAATAATAATAATAATAATAATAATAATAATAATAATAATAATAATAATAGATAATAATAAAGACTTAGGCTACTCTTCCATTTTCCCTTTGCCTTTGTCATTTCTATCATATTTCTTGTCCCGACCTCGAGCCGGACGCTCTTGCGCCACTTCCGACCTAATCACCAATGGTCTCTCTCGTGGTCTTGCTTTGCCATTCTTTTCAACCACCATCTCGACGGCAGGAGAAGTCTTCGGTTTCTTCGAAGGATGAACAACTCAAAATCCGGCTTCTTCCTCTCCCTCAGTCAGATGCTTCTCCTTCTCCTTTTCCACCTCGCGAACCTTGTAGTCAACAGGCTCGCGCTTCCTTAATCTCTCACGCTCCTCCGAAGTAGTAGTTTTCCTCCACCGTAGATAGGAATCTGACACCCATAGAGCACTGACAGAAGATTCAAGAACCAAATGTTCCTCTGAGCCCATTTGATGGCCTATTCTCTTCGACTCTCAGTAGTAAGCGCCACGGCAGTCTGCGGGACAGTGTCAAGCTTCGGGATCATCTGCTTCAATCCAACCTGCCTCATCAACCTCTCCGGGAAGATGCATATCATAAACTCTAAGCCGGGAATGCGAACAGATCGGGTAGGATCCAAAGAAGATACTCCAGTGACAGATTTGAGATGCCACCATGGTACGATCCATCTGATTAAGGGGCCATCTTCACTCTTCAATTTGTTTTTCCAGTAATTGCAAACTCGAGCGAAGTCCACCGTGTAAAGCCTGGTCCTCATTGCAATTGAGCGAACATGATAAGCAGGAACATTAACTGGGGGCTCGATCAATCGAAGACGCTCCATAAGCCAGACCTACCAAAAGCAGGTATTAGAAAAAAAAAAGAAAAAAAAAAGGAGTTCTTTTACCTGCAAAATAATGGGACTTCCCAAATAGGGTAGGTCGCGATTGGCTTTCCTGTTATCCAAACCCAATAGGATCTCTCCTAAGCATAGACAAGCTGGGCTCCTGCGCAGTTCCATTTGCTCAATCAAGCTCAAGAGACGAGGGTCGCCTCTCATATCCTCATCAACATGCCCTTGAAGGACGTATACATGTAATAGGCAAAACCCGAATGCCCTCCGCCTCGCAACATAAGAGACAGTGGGATCTGCCCTATTGATGAATCGATCAATGAAGTCCAACATTCGCACTCCTTTAGAAGTCACAAGACTGTCAACATCAGCTCTTGCCAACCTAAGCAAGTCCCTAAACTTGTTCTTATACCCTTGAGAAGTGGAGGGAATAGCAGGCGAGTGTTCGGGGTCCCAACCACCAATCGCAGCAATTTCCTCTGGAAATGGGCAAATCTCGCCTTCAAGGAAGGCAAATACGTAATAATTCGGGTTCCAATAATCAAGACAAGCATCTAGAAATGGTTTGACTACCTTGATCAACTTCAAGCTCAAAAGCGATCCAAAATTATAAGCACCCATGTCGTGTTTCTCCACATTAGAGAATTCATTTGTCTATTCTCTTAGACGAATTTCGAGAGTATTCATGATGTATGCTTATTTTGAGAGCTTTATGTAATAAGACGAAGAGATACGGAAGAATTATGTGAATAAAACCTCCCTCGACGTCTCTATTTATACTAAAAGCTATTTCCTAAAATCCGTCAGGACGGATGCACAGGGGAACAGGCACAGCAGGTGCTGCGACTCTTCGAAGGGACGCAGCTCTTGCTGCGCCTCTTCCTCGGCCTTGTTTCCGTGATTTTCCGCGTTGGATCTTTCCTAATTTCCTCAACGAATAATTCCTATTCATACGGGTTATTATTTTGGTAAATACGTCAAGTTGCCATATTTCGTGTTTCCTAATTTCACGGGCACGCATTTCGAGGCGATATTAACATTTTCGTCATTTTTAGCACACTTATGCATTTCTTTTTATTTTTCTTTTTTGGGGAATCATTTCACCAATTTAATTTATTCATTTTCAAACTTATACATTTCTTTTTTTAATTTTCTTTTTGGGGAATCATTTCACTCCCGTTCCACATTACATTTCAAACTTATAGGTTTCTATTTTTTTTTTCTTTTTTAGGGGGTAACCCTCCCTACCGTCCGGTCATTTCCGGCAAAATTTTTGCATTTTTTGCATTTCCAAGTCACGGTTTCGCGCTAATTTACGCCATGTGTACAAATGTATGTTCTATGTGACTTCTATGTAAATTTCGGCAGCATGATGGTGCAAACCGTCATCTACCAAACCTGCCCAAAGCTAACCTGCAGGTACAAACAAAGCAACCCAGCAGCAAAGGCACTCAGGCCATCATATATACAACCAAGAGAGTACATGTACACCAAACTGGGGGCTCGAGCCCCAAAACAAAATCCAAATGTCCAAAATGTGGGTCCTACAATGTACAAATGTACAAAAATACAGCCAAAAAACAAGAAGCAACAAAAAAAGCTACTGCTGCTCGCCGTCTAGCTCAGCAACTCTCGCCTCGAGAGCAGCAACCTCGGCGTCGCGGACCTCGAGCTTCCTCAGCAGGGGAGTTATCTCCTCCCGGGACTGGGCAAGCTCTCGCTCCAGCTCGCGCTCCCTCTGCAAACAATAAGAACTGGCTCATGTCAATCATTTCAAACATATGGAAGATTAAAAAAATTCGAAAATGAAGTAAACGGAAGGTTCATACCTGACGTCCTCGGCCGCCAGCGAGTGCCTCAATGGCAGTAGCCCGCAGCCGTTTGGCTACCCTCCACAAAGCCACGAACCGGGATGGCGCAACCTGCATTTCAAAAGGAAAAATCTCAAACGATTGGACAAACTCGAGCAAATGTGTCCTTACGCAAAATTATACAAGTTAGGAGACTCACCCTCCGAATCAGATGCTGCCACTCGTCCAAGCCAGCATCTATCACCGCCACATCAAACTCACGTAGCTCGGAGATCGTCGTCATCCCCGTCGTGTCAGTGTACTCAAGGGTCTCGGGGTACTCTAGGGGCTTGATGCCCGCCGCCTCGACCTCCTGCAAAGTCAAGTGATTTCCATTAACCGATGATCATTCATCGTGTTCTCAAATAGTCAAAAATGAAAGAGGATAAAGCACTTACCACAACCAGCCAGTACGCCAACCTCCTGTAGAGGAACGCCGAGTAGTCCTCACCAGGAAGAAGGAGGGCGTCGCCACCGACGCCAGTCAGGTCAGCCTCCCTCTCAGCCTCAGAAGGCTCCCTAAACATCGTCCGAGGAGGATCGATGGGAACCGTCAAGACATCCTGAGAGCACTGACGAGCCAAGCGCTCACCCAAGTACCACACAGGACCTATCGTCGTCCTCAACAGCAACCGGCTCGAGCTCCTAGGTCGAAGGACCTCATCCACGAAGGGAGGAGCGCCAGCGTACTCCTCCCAAGGCCTGGGCACCCACTAGAAAAGCAAACGAAGGGTCATTCTTATGATCAGTTCTAAAAGTAAAAGAAGAGAGACAAACAATGCAAGGTAAAATACTCACGCCGTCCAGCTGAAGAGTGTTCACCTCCCGCCGACAGACGTCGTGGAAGGAACACCGACTCCTCATGCGGCACATCACCCAATCCCTCACAACGGGATAGGCCTTCTCCACCGGCTCCGTCCTCTTGGGTGCGAGGCCCGCAAAGTAGCAGTACACCCACGCCTGTAAAACAAGATAATCAACAACGATTTTTCGTGATTCGATAAGAAAAGGAAATGATCTTTCATGAAATGAAGTGAAGGTTCATACCTCCAACAAGAAATCCCGTGGTCGACAAAGGCGGAGAAGTCCCCTTCTCCATCAACTTCGGACGAACCATGGCCCTCATGAAGCGGATGAGGACCGCAAAACCAGCTGTGATCCAGTCCCAACAGCCTAGGGAACTCAGGTCAGAAAGAAAGGGAAGGAGCTTCGTCGAAAGCCTCTCTCCCTTGTCTCCGAGGTAGATCAAAGACAGAAACCACCAGAGCCACAAATAGACCGTCTTCCCTGCAGTGCAGGGAGGAAGAGCCGTCTCCCTCCCCCCAATCACCACTAACGTCGGGGTCTTCCCCGCAAAGTAGTCTCGAACGTAAGAACTAGGCACCAAACCAGGTACCGCGGCTGCCTTCGGCGCCAAGTTCCAGCCGATCAACCTCCTAGCCTCAGCCGAGTCAACCCTCATTGCTGTCTCCGGCCACTCCACCACCTCGGTCCCACACGGCAGACCAGAAATCATGTTGTAGTCCTCTAACGTGACCCCCACCTAACCAAAAGGCATGTAAAATGTGAAGGTCGTGTCCTAAAATCGGTCCAAGAAAGCTCGGACGAGACTGAGGTTAGCCCGAAGCTTCCTCCTCGCGATATCCCTCCAAGCCTGCACCAAAGCACCGAACGCTCCCCGCTCGATCAGGGCTCGCTCCTCAGCCGACAGCCTCTCGTAGCACCCCTTCGTCGTCGTATAGCCCGAGAATGATTTGATATTCCCGGCCTCCTATGTTGATTTGAAACAAAAGCTATCTTTAGCTCAAATGAAGAAGAAAAGGAATAACAAACAGAAATGAAAGAAGATGAGTGAAGAGTGATGAATTCGATTTACCAAGCTCTTCATCGTCCTGTAGGACAGGTGACCCTCCGCAGCCCAAAGCAGGTGCCTACTGTCCCAGGTCTCAGCCCACGCAGGTGCTCCCCTCAGCTGGCGACCACCCCGTCCAACGTTGGCCCACCTCGGGGCCTCCTCCTCCTCAACAACCTCCTCCTCAAGGACCTCATCCTCAGCAGCCATCACCGCAGCAGTGAAAGCCTGCTCTAACGCCTCTTCAAGCACCTGAGAAGGGTCAACAACAGTGTCCACATCCATGGGATCTCCCCCAAATGTAGAAGCCTCGTCACCTGCATAATTAAAGTGAATATAGGTCGCGTCAAGTGACGACAAGCCTTGATTAGGGGATTTTCGAGTTTTCGGAGCTCCGAAATCGCTCTTTTTTCGGCATTCTTGCCAATTTTCCCACAAACCCGTCCGCTCATGTGGTAATTTGGGTCAAGTCAAGCCTAAGTTGAAGCCTAGTCATGGGTTCGAGTCGGTATTTCGACAGCATTTCGTTATAACGGCGATTATGCCCTAGGAAGTGTCCTGAAAAAGCCGTCACAAATCAAAATTCAGAGATAGTAGGAATTTTACCCATCATACAAGGATTCCAAATACCAAGTTTCGTCACAAATGGGCAATCCTAAGGCTATTTTCGAAGCGATTTACGGTTTAGCTGTGAAACCGTCACAATTTCACTCAAATGCTCAAAACTCAATGAAAATTCGAAATAAATACATGGTTATGATCCTTATACTACCAATTAGCCATTTACAAAGTCAATTTTGCAAGGCAAAATCATTTGGGGGAAAAACCCCAAATTTTCGACTAATTAGGGTCGAAAACCCTAATTTTGTCGCTCTCATTTGATCAAATACGGAAGATAAATGCAAGATTAATACACGTACCTTGATTAGTCATGGCAAATGCAAGCTTTTGATCAAATTTTGACGGAAATGATTGGAATTTGAGAGAGAAATTAAGAGTTTATGTTTCGAAATTATGAAACAAAACCCTCTGTTTCATCGGGTTTTTACGCAGGATTGCCGCACTCAGGAAAAGACGCAGCAGGTGCTGCGCCTCTTCCAAGGGACGCAGCTCTTGCTGCGCCTCTTCCTCAGTTTCCCTCCATGAGAATTTTTGAAGATTCGTTATAAGTTCGTTATTTTGTGGGCCCATCTTTGGGGCGCCTCTTCCTCGATGCCGTATCACATATTTGATCCGTTCGACGTATATTCTTCGCCCGGATCCATATTTCCAAGCCAGCAGCAAACTGTGGCCCTATTTTTTGCCAAGACCTAGCTTGTCACAACGAGCGGTTCTTCTTTGACATGTGTTTCGACACGCCTTTATTATGTTCCCTCAGCGAGAGTTCACGGATAGACATTCCCTCTCGAGACATGGAGATCAATTCCCGATTATGTTCCCCCAGCGAGATTTCATGGATAGACATTCCCTCTCGAGACATGGAGATCAACATCGACCCCAAGCTCTTCCGAAGTTTGTTTGAAGCCAACCACAAGCAGATTTCTCCCAGCAGTTCCAGACTATGTCCTGATGTCTTCTTCCAATATCGCGTTTTGTTTCCCCTGGACTTTCAAGGAATTTCAGGTATGGTCTCTTCTTATGGCTGGCGAGCTTCCTTACGTAGTCTAATGGACTTTAAACGACCCTCCCCGATACTCGACAGACTTTAAAATGTTCCCGACGACAGGTCCTTGGTTCAGACCCCTTGAGCCACCTCGCGTCGCCATAGTCGTCAGGTTATAATCTTCGATTGACCTGATGGCTATACTTTGACTTTCGCCTTGTCCAAGCCTCGGTCAAAATGGGGGCTCTGTAGATACCTCATTTCTACACCTCCCGCAAGCCACCCGGTGATGATTGGGCCGCATGTTTGGTACGCGGAACGATTTGTGACAGTTCGTAAGTTTATCGTCAAGTGATCTCTCAAACACTTGTGTCTACCTCTTAATTGTCATCTATGTGCCGATACAGTCGTTTTAACAGTAATTAGAGTACATTTGGAGTCCGGGTCAAAAAACCGTCTTCATTTTCTAAAACCGAGTCAGGATGTTCTAAAATGTTCCGGATATTTCTATTCCATATTTTCGCAATCTTTTAGTCAATGGTAAAGAATTTCCCGTAATATTCACACAAAATATTAAGGAAAACAAGATTAATCCGTTATTCCATAACCAAAACACGGAAATCTTTCTTCCGCGGGAGGAAACCACTTGGGAAAGGACGCAGCAGGTGTTGCGCCTCTTCCAAGAGACGCAGTGCCTGTTGCGTCTCTTTCCAAGTCCTTTTCTGCGTATTTTTCATATCTTTTCGAGATTCACTTCCAAAGTTTCTCCGAAAACCCTAATTTTCTCCGTGTGATTAGTATAAATAGAGACCTCCAGTCTCACATATTTCTCACGCGAATGTCCGCCCTTCTCTTCTCCCTTTGCATTCTAGACCACGTTCTTACTTTTTGGCGTCTACGTGCTTGAACATTCGACCATGTAAGCTCGGATCTTTCTGAGTACCAGCCTCGTTTTGCATGACTGACCAATTTGACCAACTCCACAATAATCAACTTAATCAATCTGTTTAATTTCCTCTTACGAGGGCACTTTAGTCTACATTCGAGTCGATCATCACTAAACGTATACTTAGTTCATCTCGTTTCGTCAAACATGTAAGTCTGAGGGTGTAAGTCCTTTTTTTTATTTATTGTTCTTTATTTATTGTAATCATCTTGTAAGATTTATGTCGAAAATACTCTTTAAGCCGATTTGTAAAACCATGTTTTAAAACCTTTTTTTACGAATTATCAGAAGACAGACGTCGAGAAAGGACGCAGCAACTGCTGCGCCTCTTCGTGAGGCCGCCGCAGTTCCTGCTTCATTTCTTCTTCCTTCGTCTTTTGTCAATTCGTTTCTTTTATTTTCTTTCGTTTGTTCTTCGATCCTTTGATATAACGATTTAAGCATAATAATTCTAACATGTAAATAATTCATTGTTGATTAATTCATCTTTTAATTCCCGACTTAAATCCCAAGTAATTCATATTTGCGGGTTTTTGTCATTAAAATCAAATTCGGATTTTAGAGGTTCGATTCATCAATATTGAGTCTCTGGAATTCGTCATTGATATATTTTTCACCTGTTATTTATCATATCCATCATTAATTCGTCATTAATAACTTGTTTAGCCTAATTAATTTGTGTAGTTTGCTAATTTGTTAATTAACCTTATTAATCTTGTAAATAATTCGTTCTAACTAGTTTCATCCATGTTTTATTGTTTTTATGACCCCATTCACATGTAAATAATATGTTAATCACTTTCATCCGAGTCAATTATTCATAATCAAGCATTAAAATCACCAATGAATATTAACAATTTGCAATTCCGGCTTCACAGCCAGAACTGAGCCAAGGAACGGACGCAGCGACTGCTGCGCCTCTTCCAAGGGACGTAGCTCTGTTGCGCCTGTTCCTGGTTGATTTCTGTCTCTGAACTCCCGTGTTGCTTTAACCTAGTTTATTAGTTTACGTATTAATTAACTATTAATCGTATTATCACCCTAATTCCTGTTCGTTAATTTATTTATTTATTCTTTCTAAAATTATCCGTTTTAGATGTATTTTCGACATAAATCATTAAATCCCGATATAATTATTGTAATTTTCTTTATTGTATTTCTTTATTGTATCTCTTTATTATTGTTTGTATGCTCTCACATGTAATCAACCTAAATTTCTACCTCGACATTAATTTTATGCTAATTACTTGTTCACCGACTTAGTATAAATCTCACATGTTAGGATTAAAACGTTGGATGTTGCATTGCATGCATATAAATTGACAATACGTCGAGTATAGACAATTTCCCTAATCATTAGTAGAGGCCGCTATCGAGGAGGGCGGGATTAGGTGTTCGATGAAAAGAGCTTCCTACTACGTACCATCACCCCTTACTCCAGATCTCTGTGAACATCCGTGTTCATTGGCATCCACGAGAGTTATTCTAGACATAGAATGCTAAGGGTAACGAGTTCTTGGTGTTCATGTCACTACTTTATGTCTTGACATGGCACGAGGTATTCGAACGGTTTCCAATTTTCCACAATAAATTGGTGGCAACTCCACAAATGCAAACGCTTGTTTCTCAAGCGCCCCCGTGGGCCCGCGTCCACAGATATGAACCTCGCATCTCGATCTGACATTATATCTTTTGGTGCCCCATGTAACCGAACCACATCATGTACCCCAAAGCTAGTTGAATCTTACTCCAAATATCTTTCATTGGAATAAAGTGAGCTGACTTCGTTAAACGGTCGACGATAACCCAAATCATATTGTTACCTTACAGAGTCCTTGGTAACCCCGCAATGAAGTCCATAGAGATCGACTCCCATTTTCATTACGGCATCTCAAGTGACTGAATCTTACCTTGTGGTCTCCGTTGTTCTCCCTTTACCCTTTGACAAGTTAAACACCTAGCCACGAACTCAACAACATCTTTCTTCATATTAGGCCCCGAAAACGTCTTCTTTAAGTCCTTAATTATGGAGCGTTTCACCACCCCGATGTACTGAAAATGGAGTGCAATGAGCCTCTGTTGATACCGGTCGTCGCAGTATCAAAAATAAATACCTAAGTACAACTAACAGAAGCTAGCGGTAAGTAGGGTTGATCTCCACAGGGAGGCAAAATGAGATTTATCTGTCTAATTTTAGTCTATGAGTAACGGGGGTTTAAAATGTTTTGATTGAACAACGAGATTAAGGCAAGAGAGAAAGAATTAAGGGAAATTAACAGAGAAAAGGGAAACTAGGATTTCGGGTCATCAATGAACGTCAGTTAATTGCAAGTAAGGTCACAGATCAGTCGGTGTGTCGGTCTAAGGGGCAATGAATATCTCCTTTCGGTCTCAATTCGCCCTAAAATACTATTAGCTTAACTTTCGCCCTCACTAAAGCATCATATTGTTCACTGCGGGTCTCGCCTATTCCAACCTTTCGGTCCAGGTCAAGGTTTACCAATATTAAAAGGCTAATTGCTTCGAATCAACTAGCAAGATACAGTTAAGGGCATCGATTAACAACAAAGACTAAACAACAACGACGAATATAATAACCTAATCAGCAATTAACATCCATTCATTAAACTCCCTAATCCTAGCAGAGGTATTTAGCTAGACATAATTAAATAAAGAACATAAATAAAGAGAGAAAGAGGAACAAACATTAAATTAAAGAGGAAAAGGGAGAGAAAGGTTACTGAAATAGATCCGGAAAATAAGAGGCAGAACAGAAAATAGTAGTAAAACATCGTCTGATAGTGTGTGGATGCTTTACAAAAGACGTCCTACTCTCCTATTTATAAGAAAATAGGAAGTTATTAACCTAATAGCGAAATAAAGCTTAAAAGCCCAGCCCGTAAGAGAATCCACTCGATCGAGTGATTTAAAACCACTCGATCAAGTAAACTAAAGCTTAAACCACTCGATCGAGTAGAAAATCTACTCGATCGAGTAAATCCTAAAATGCAACTACTAGATCGAGTAGAAAAAGGACTCGATCGAGCATAATTGTACTCGATCGAGTACTTTCCAGCAACAATTTCCTGCTTTGCGCACTGAACTTCAAACGGCTGCCATTTCTTCGTTACTTGGGCAAACAGGGCGATTCCGGTGGCGTTGGAAAGATAAGAGGACAAGCTTTCATCTTAAATTGGAATCACCTGAATATCAGTTGTAGAACTCGAGATATGGCTCTTAAAAGTAGGCACTAGCAATTTGAAGTTCTTCCTTTGCTCGCCTAGCTATCTTTCTTCTTTGCGCATCTCAAGATAGCTACATTCCCGCTCCAAATTCACTCTTCCTCCAAATGCATGCTAAACGGACGGTAAAAGGCTTGATTTCACTACTTTCTGGTTCATTCCTACAAATAAGACAAAACAAACCAAAGTAGCATATTCGGGGCATTTCGTAGCATAAACTACGATAAAAGCATGGAAATACGTGCATAAAAAGGCCTAAAAAGACTATATAAAATGCACGTATCAAATCTCCCCAAACCAAACCTTTACTCGTCCTCGAGTAAACTAAATGCAAACTAATGGAACGGAAAAGATAACTCAGAGCTAGCTACAAATGCCCACTTAAACTAATTTAATGCAAGCAAACTAACACTCGTAGCAAACAGTCAAATGCAAACGAGTTGTAAGATGTTCATAATAAAGCTGAACCGTCGACCTTGCAAGACCTTTAAAATTGGACTCTCACGGGTCACTCTTCTCTCATGAAGCAAAGGGTGAACATATATATGTAAGAGAGAAATAAAAATAGTCGCTCACCTAAACTACGACCCACATAAACATGCATGCAACTAATATGATAGACAATTCTAACTACCGTACACACATTCCAACCAAACAAGGTCCTGTCACAGCCGAGGGCTTACAAAAATATGGTAAAGTGAGGCAATGGGTAAGAAAAGGCAAAACATGTTATGGGAATCTGGAGGTATAGGCGGCCAAGCTAGTACCTAAACAAAACCATATGACAACATCCATTTCCAACTCAATTACGAATTAAGCACATGCGCCCTTCATTTGGCACAAAATCTCACCAAACCACACTGAAAATACTCCTCAATAAATACAGATAGAGCATAGGAGCGAAACCGTCTCATCAAACAACATCTCTTTTTCTTTTTCTTTTTTTTTCGAATTCTTTTTTTTTTCTTCGAAATCTTTTTTTTTTGTTCACGTTTTTTTTTCAACTTCTTTTTTTCTTTTCTTTCTTTTTCACGTTTTTTCCATCATCCTCCTTCTTTCTTTCTACCAACTCCAAATCAATATGATATGAACCAAATTTGGCACAATAAAATATATACCGCAAAACAATCTAAACTAGCTTGACAAGGCAGGCTAAATTTGGAATGTAGCTAAGGGTCAACAGGCAAATTTGGCTAATGTGGAGTTTATGGGTAAAAATGAAAGAAAGGGAAATTGTAAGCACCTCCCTGCATGTGACACCAACCACTAACCCGAATGTATGCAGGCAAAAAGCAATTGAATTTCATATTTGTGCAAATTGATGAACATGCTATGCAAGGAGTAACTACTCACAATCCTACATGAAACTGGTCACAAATGACACCAGTTTATAAGGCTCTAATCCTTAGAATTTATAAGTAGGTTGCCAAAATTTCAGGTCAAGTCTATATGTTCAGCTTAATTTTAACATAAACTCGTAGATATGCAATAAGACAATGCTAATAAGAATAATAGTTCAATGCAGGGCTTAAGCAAAAAGACAATTTATAGTGCAATTTCATCATTGAAATCTACCGTTCCGACTCAACCTATATGCAAATATAAACGTGAATTTTTTTGAATTTTTGAAATTTTTCAATTTTTATGAGATTTTTGATTTTTATGAAAATAAACAACAATGCATACTGAAATTAAACGTGATAACAGAAATGCAATAAAAACAAGATGCAGACATAGATATGGATGCATAACCTCCCCAAACCAAACCGTACAATGCCCTCATTGTACAAAAACATGGAAAGGAAATGCAAACTAAAAGAGGAAGAGAGTAAATACGGAAAGCTCACAAGATTGCGCGAATAAGGGACCTCCCCAAACCAGCCAGCAACGTGGGAAGTCACTAATAGCTCCGAAACATCGTCACAAGAAGCTAATCCAAGCAATGGGCGTCCAAAACATCTCGATCGAGAGGAATAGTGGTCGATCAAGTACCTTTTTTTTTTCTTTTTTTTTTTGCAGGTACTCGATCGAGTAGAATAAGTACTCGATCGAGTGATTTCAGCAGCAAAAGCTCTCGATCGAGTACAAAAAGTACTCGATCGAGTGATCCTTAGTATATTCCTGCAAAAGACGCAATAAAAACAGCCCGCAAAACTAACAAAGCAAGCATACTGATATAGTCTATGGTACGAAGACCAATTATTACACACAACTGAAATAAAATGCAATGTTTGAAAAACAACTAAAAATAAATCTCTGGGTTGCCTCCCGGGTAGCGCTAGTTTCGAGACAGTCCCACTCGACCTTCTTTTTCAGCCAACTACTCTAATTGAACCCAATCAAAGCAGCTCAAAGCTCGCAGCAACCTGTCAAATAGCTGTGCATGTGCTACACAAAACTGTAAGTAGCACCATAAAACAGTGATAGCATAGGAAATTAAAATGTAATAACATTTAAGTCTAACAAATTTTCTATGACAACTCCTAAAAATATCCACAAAATTATTCCTCCCTCCAGCTAAGGGTGGAATATAAAAGCTCAAATTACCAGCAGGTGGAGAACAAGAGAGCTCAACAGCATTCAACCCAAAAATAATGCGAGTATAATTTAAATGCTCATACGGGTAAGAACTGTGAGGTGAATGAATCTGGCCGGCTAAAAGAGAAGGTGGATAATCATCCCAGATGCAAGGGGCTGTAAAGTCAATTGGGTCAATCGGGTCCTCTATAATAGGCTCATCTACATTGTCATAATTATCCCATATGACCTCAAGACTATCAAAATTTTCCTCCTCACTCTCCTTATCGCTAGACTCGTCAATTTGGAGGTTCTGAAAGAGGTCCTCCCAATCGTCCTCACTATCAATGCATGAATCATAAAGGGGTTCTAAACTATCCTCATAAAAAGGATTGTCAACCACGCTAGTGGTCTCCTCTATGTCTCCGTCAGCATTTCCTAGATTGGTCTCTAAAGTCTCACCCACCCCCACGTCTGAGTCAACATGAAGAGAGAAATTAGGTTTAACAGTTTCAGCAGCAAACCAATCAAAAAATTCTAATACCTCTTTTGTGGGGAGTCCATCAAAATCCCCCTTACCTTTAGCCTCGAGGTATGCTCGCGTAGGGACATTCATTCCCTTGATGATAGACTGGCATATTTGGAGTCCCGAAAGAATTCCTCGTCTTGGTTCGAGAAACTCCTCCAACCTGTCTATATAAGCACCAAAGCTTTCGTTTTCATCCTGCGGAAATCTGAGAACGGAAGACATAAGAACGGTCTCAAGGAACTGAAGTTCCCTGAGACAAGAAATAAACTAAAAAAAAAAAAAAAAAAGATAAAATCTATGCCGCCTCCCCCAACGGCGCCAAAATTTGATACCGGTCGTCGCAAAGATCAAAAATAAATACCTAAGTACAACTAACAGAAGCTAGCGGTAAGTAGGGTCGATCTCCACAGGGAGGCAAAATGAGATTTATCTGTCTAATTTTAGTCTATGAGTAACGGGGGTTTAAAATGTTTTGACTGAACTACGAGATTAAGGCAAGAGAGAAAGAATTAAGGGAAATTAACAGAGAAAAGGGAAACTAGGATTTCCGGTCATCAATGAACATCGGTTAATTGCAAGTAAGGTCACAGATCAGTCGGTGTGTCGGTCTAAGGGGCAATGAATATCTCCTTTCGGTCTCAATTCGCCCTAAAATACTATTAGCTTAACTTTCGCCCTCACTAAAGCATCTTATTGTTCACTGCGGGTCTCGCCTATTCCAACCTTTCGGTCCAGGTCAAGTTTTACCAATATTAAAAGGCTAATTGTTTCGAATCAACTAGCAAGATACAGTTAAGGGCATCGATTAACAACAAAGACTAAACAACAACGACGAATCTAATAACCTAATCAGCAATTAACATCCATTCATTAAATTCCCTAATCCTAGCAGAGGTATTTAGCTAGACATAATTAAATAAAGAACATAAATAAAGAGAGAAAGAGGAACAAACATTAAATTAAAGAGGAAAAGGGAGAGAAAGGTTACTGAAATAGATCCGGAAAATAAGAGGCAGAACAGAAAATAGTAGTAAAACATCGTCTGATAGTGTGTGGGTGCTTTAAAAAAGACGTACTACTCTCCTAATTATAAGAAAATAGGAATTTATTAACCTAATAGCGAAATAAAGCTTAAAAGCCCAGCCCGTAAGAGAATCCACTCGATCGAGTGATTTAAAACCACTCGATCGAGTAAACTAAAGCTTAAACCACTCGATCGAGTAGAAAATCTACTCGATCGAGTAAATCCTAAAATGCAACTACTCGATCGAGTAGAAAAAGGACTCGATCGAGCATAATTGTACTCGATCGAGTACTTTCCAGCAACAATTTCCTGCTTTGCGCACTGAACTTCAAACGGCTGCCATTTCTTCGTTACTTGGGCAAACAGGGCGATTCCGGTGGCGTTGGAAAGATAAGAGGATAAGCTTTCATCTTCAATTAGAATCACCTGAATATCAGTTGTAGAACTCGAGATATGGCTCTTCAAAGTAGGCACTAGCAATTTGAAGTTCTTCCTTTTCCTGGCCTAGCTATCTTTCTTCTTTGCGCATCTCAAGATAGCTACATTCCCGCTCCAAATTCACTCTTCCTCCAAATGCATGCTAAACGGACGGTAAAAGGCTTGATTTCACTACTTTCTGGTTCATTCCTGCAAATAAGACAAAACAAACCAAAGTAGCATATTCGGGGCATTTCGTAGCATAAACTACGATAAAAGCATGGAAATACGTGCATGAAAAGGCCTAAAAAGACTATATAAAATGCACGTATCATCTGTCATGATCAACTTATTCAAGTCAACGTCACTAGGTACACACTATCTCCCATCAAAACGAACACTCCCATCTGTGTGGATAGAAAATGTCAAAACTGTACCACTCTCTACCCTTGACTTCCACTCTTGAATCTTGGAATCAAGTTTCTGTTTCCTCTTTATGTCATCATACAGATCAAGCTCGATAGTCAAGTCACTGATGACATCACCCTTTCGAATCATATGGACCCCCATCTTAGTCATCTCGTCCCTCGGTTTCATCAAATACATAACAGTTCATAACGAATGCACACTCTTCCTACTCAAGGCATCCGCCACCACATTAGCCTTCATTACCATATCGTAGTCTCTCATCAACTCCATTCATCGTCTCTGATGCATGTTCAACTCTTTCTGTGTGTAGATGTACTTCAAGCTCTTATGATCTGAAAACACCTTAAAGGTCGCCCTATAGAGATAGTGCCTCCAAATATTTAGAGCAAAAACCACTGCACCCAGTTCCAAATCGTGAGTAAGATAGTTATCCTCGTACGGCTTCAGCTGCCTTGAAACATAAGCGATAACTTTCCCATTCTGCATCAAGACATAACCCAACCCATTATGGCATTATTTGAAGCATTAATATATATCTCAAAGTTCTCACTTCCTTAAGGTAGAGCTAGAATGGGAGATGTGGTTAAACGCTCCTTTAATATTTGGAACGCCATTTCACAACTCTCATCCCAACGAAATCTAGTCTTCGTCCTCATCAAAGCTGTCACGGGTCTAGCGATCTTAGAGAAGTCTTTCACAAACCTCCTGTAGTAGCCAACTAAACCCAAGAAACTACGGATCTCAACAACATTCTTCAGTGCTTCCCAGTTTGACACTGGCTCAATCTTACTAGGATCCACAAACACTCCATCTCTCGAGATCACATGGCCCAGAAAAGCCACTCTCTCTAACCAGAACTCGTACTTAGATAGCTTGGCATAAAACTGATTATATCGCAAGGTCTTTAGTACTAACCTTAGGTGCTCCTCGTGCTCCTTCTTAGTCTTATAGTAGGCCAAGATGTCATTAATGAAGACGACCACAAACCTATCCAAGAGCAGATTGAAGATCCGGTTCATAGGATCCATGAATACTGCTGGTGCATTAGTCAACCCAAAAGGCATCACCACATACTCATAGTGACCATACTGCAACCAAAAAGCTGTCTTTGGAATATCCTCAGCTGCTATCCTCAACTGGTGATAACCCGGCCTCAAATCGATCTTAGAAAATACTCCCGCGTCACTCAGCTGGTCGAAAATATCATCAATCCTTGACAAAGGATACCTATTCTTCACGGTGACTCCTTATAGTCGATGCATAGCCTCATACTCCCGTCTTTCTTTTTTACAAACAAAAATGGCACACCCTAAGGTGATACACTAGGTCGAATGTACCCCTTGCCTAGCAACTCATTCAGATGTTTCTTCAACTCTTCCAACTCCTTAGGTCCCATCCGGTATGGTTCTTTAGATATAGGTCATGTCCCCGGCTTGAGTTCAACACTAAAGTCGATGTCCCTCTTAGGAGGTAACCCCGGTATCTCATCTGGAAAAACGTCACCAAACTCCCTAACCACAGGTATGTCAGATGCTTATGGCTCCTCTACCCCTATATCCCTCACGTGATAAAGGATTAAAGGACACTTCCTCAAACTTAACTTTAAAGTCATTACCGCGATCAACTTCATCTTAGGCTTTACCACGAACCCCCTATATGACACTTTGACTCCCTTAGGCCATTTTAAAGACACTCTCTTTTGCCTAAAATCTATCTTAGCCTCATACTTGCCCAACCAGTCCATCCCGACTATAACCTCAAACTCATCCATAGGAAACTCTAACAGATTGACCAGTAAGTCTACTTGCCCAACCATCATGGACACTCCTCTATATAATTGAGAACATGACACTGACTCTCCTGAAGGTATAAACACGTTATATTTTACCAACTCATATTCTCCTATACCCATAGCCAAGTCATGACTCCTAGACACAAAAGAGTGGGTTGCCCCTGAATCAAACAGAACAAAAGACGGCATGTTATGAACAAGGAAAGTACTAGTAACAACATGAGCATTATCCTCAGCTTCCTGCTTGCTCATCATAAAAAGTTTCCCGCTATTCTTCTGGCTCCCACCCTGAACCGTAGTTGCTGAAGTGTAGACTTGGCTGCCAAGTTATACGTCACACTATTGTTCAGACGCTGGTAGGACCCTTCATTATTGCGGTTGTAGCCGCCATTGTTGTTGTTGTTTTGGCCTCCATGATTACTCCACGACCCAACTGGCCTATTACTAGCCAAAATCTGACTCGGAGCATGCGAAAAGTTCCTTTGGTATGACCTTGGAAAACCTCTTCCCCCTCTTGCAGTGCTCATACACTCAAATCTTTTATGACCCGTTCCACCACAGTTGAAACACGTAAGATTGGAGTTATCAATAGTACTCCGACCGCCTCCTCTTCCCCAAGCTCAAGATCCCCCTCCATAATTAGATCCTCCAAAAAAAGTCATAGCTTGATTATAATTGCTCCTCTTGTGGCTCGACTGATTGCCACCCTCACTCTCAGCCTTTCTCTTTTCAGCACCCTTTTCTTTGGCCTTCTAGGCCAAGTCCACTAGCCTCTCAGTGTGCCCCGCCCTTGCATAAACCTCTATCAGATCCGTGAGTACCCCAGCTGGTAGCCTATCCATGATCTTCAGTGCTAACCCTTTCTCGAAACGAAGAGCCAAACTCCGTTGACTCAGTTGCATATCCTTCGCGTACCGTGATAGCTCGATAAACCAGTGGTATTACTCTGTGACGGCCATGTATCAGCCATGGAAAAGGAATCAAACTCGGCTCAACTAATGGCGAATGTGCTCCGGAACAAAGTGATCTATCAAAGCGCTCTTGAATCCTACCCATGGAATAACAGGTTGACCCAGATTCCGGTAGTAAGCACGAGCCTCTTCCCTCTCATTCTGCCACCAAACCCAGCCTCGCCCCTTAGGTAGAACGTAGCCTGTTCTACCGTCATCTCCTCCGGACACTTAACTACCTCTAACACGCTCTCCATCTCCCGATGCCAATTATCAAGCAGCTTTAGCTCACCAGTGCCCTCATAAGTAGTGAGATTGAAGCGACAAATTGTGGTGCTCGGCCGGGATGCATCCACCGGTTTCTCTTCCCCTTTACACACATTCTTGAGTGCCTCCATGGCGTGTCTTGCTGCTCAATCATTCTGGCAACCTCCTCAAGACTCATCTTAGATGCCTGGATATATGCAGCTGATCTCTTTGGCGGCATTTTGAACTGATATAACTAAGATAAACGTAAGCACATAGCCTACGGCTCAAAATAAATAACGCATCCGCCAAAGAAGAACTCGGCCGAGTACCCGGGAGTACTCGGTCGAGTACCGAAAATACTCGGCCGAGTATCCTACTCCAGTAGCTGACCTCTAACACATATAAAGCATACTCGGTCGAGTGCCCCTCTTACTCGGCCGAGTGGTCATATCCAGCAGCTACTGTTAAAAATTCGCATACCCACACTCGATCGATTGCCTGTCTACTCGGCCGAGTAACCCCTATTCGGTCGAATACCCGCCCTGCTCGGCCGAGTCATGCCAAACGATCTACCCTTCAACTTTAACAACACATATATCTTTACATTACTATTCTTAACATGTTCTATCATTCAAAAGCCACGTAATAACACTTAAACATGCTTCATATCGTCCATAATACCCTATATACATGCAATCATATACTTTCATTCCATCCAAAAATATCGCAAAAAACATATATAACACATGTAACGACTTCCCAAGAAACTCTATAGTGACCGGCTCAATGTTGTAAGGACCAAAATGTGGCTTTAGGACGTCTCCCAAGCCTTTGCGGTAGCTCCAAACAACTCCTACCCGGGTTCATTTTAGTTAGACACCCTATGTTCATTTTGTTCATTGGTTTTAGGTTCCAAAATCTTCGCTCCGATACCACTTTGTAACACCCCCATATTACAAAGTGCCTTACCAAGGACACCCTAGCATATAAAGGTGCTACCATCTCGGTTGCCCGAGGTACAGTATATCAAAAGTGACCATAAGGAAACATAATTTAAAGTTCGACTGTTTAAATGTATACAACTGAAAGCACGAAAATCGAAAGTACTACAACTGGCAAAACAAAATATCCAAAACTATGACAACTGTCAGCGGAAGACTAAAGACCCCAAACTAAGTCATGACTCCATCCTAGCTAGATCCCGCAAGCCATCCATAGGAGTACCTGCTAATCAACTATTCACCATCCCCGAATGGATCACCATGGTTTTTTAAAACAAAACGGGGTCAATTTACTGAATAACCAAGATAAGAAAACAACAATAAGCATCCAAATCAACCATTCACATTCCTCCAACCTCCAATTCATCACCAATCACTGACTACACACACTAAAGTGTGTAGCCCTGCCAGATTACCCATCACAACAGGTAATCCACACCGCTAGTGGGGACCGCAGCCTTACCACCTAAGCCTCGCTCACACCAAGAGTGAATAACCCATGTCCATTAATGTGCATATCGCCCTTGTGACAGCAACCATAAGAGGTGAATCAAGGGCGTGAAGCCACTCCCGATGATGACTCCACTCAGCCGAGGGCGCACCTCGCGAACCACAGATACAACAAGCAACCAAACTCACAATACCAAAATAAACATGCCAAATCCCAAATAACAATCTCAACAATAATAGTAATCATGTTAATAAAACAATCACACCATCTTATACTTAATTACACAGTCAACTGAGTAGGGAAACCCTACCTTATTACGAATATGCAAACACAAGCAATAGCGAAAGCTAGAATTGTTCCTCTACGAATCCGTCACCTAAAAATAATCACAACCATACTTTATGTCACAATCATACAAAAAAGACCCTATTTTCCCCAAACCAACAATTAGGGCAGAACCCTAAAGGACAAATACGAATTGATCAATAAGGCACTAGAGACTTACCAACGAAAACGGGAGAAAAGACTGAAGTGTAGACTCACGATCGATCGCACTTAACTTGGGAGTGATTAGAGGGATGGTATACGTAGTTTAGGTTAAGATATAAAGGATTAGTAACTGTTAAACGAAATATTTATAACCTCTAATTATCTTAATCAAACCGCAGAAATTAATCTTGTCAGATCGGGTACTCGGCCGAGTACGAACTACTCGACCGAGTATCTCACTACTCGGCCGAGTGCTCCTGGACAGTAACCTAACCAGAAGTCACACGACAACCTACTCGACCGAGTTCCCCCTATTCGGCCGAGTAGACTAGGATCATAAAACCGTGGTATTACAATATAAATGTTTAATGGCCTTATTACAATTTATTTAACCAAACAACTGAATAAAGACTATTAAAATACAATTACGCAGGGGAAATAAAATAAGTATATAATATAAATAAACTGTCTTAACTAAGTGAGCTAGACAACTAAGCCATCTCGGTCATCCATCCTCATGTCCCAAAGCTCCCAGTCAGCTAGACTCAAGTACCGGTTGTTTTAATCTGCTCCCCAATTAACCGGAAATATATATTGGTTTACCACAGGACGCCATCAATTAAAGCAGACATCAATTTTATTTGACAAAACACAAACGCACGTCAACCAATGGTCGAGTAGGATATATAAACAGTAGAACTAAACAAGCAACTCATGTATATAGCCAAAAATATAAATATCACAACCACTGAGCTCAACCACATTATCCTCCAGAGACTCACCGATAATCACATTATCCACCAGAGACTCACGGCTTGGGGCCTTCCAGTTCTCACGTTATCCACCAGAGACTATGCATGGGGCCTTCCAATAATACTCACATTATCCGTCAGAGACTAAGCCTGGGGCTTTCCAACAATACTCACCCATATATATTAATAAACCGTCAAACACTTCACAATTAAATATAATTGACACATAATATTTTTCACACCGCAATCCAATCATAAACTATTTATTAACCACCATATAATACTCACAACATAAAAGCAACACATTAAGACGGTCTAGCTGAGTAAATATCCTACCTTTTCAGCTAATAGATTCCAAATTGCAGTTCCAAGCTATAATCAAAAGTATTCCACTTCAAACCCGTCACCTAAGACAAGTAATAACTTAATTACTAACTATATCGCATCTTAATTATTAATTAGTTATAGTTTATTATTATTACTTACGAAATTACCAATTTAAAAACCCGTCTCTAGGTGATTAATCCCACGAAGCAAACCCCTCAACCCGAGCCTCAAACACCACAAAACACGATCAACACACCCCCTCTGCCTCGCCGTGGTCAACTATCCACCACCATGGTGAGCCCAGCCAGTCACCAGTTCCTCCGTCGAGTCTCAACAACCGCACCAAAAACCTTGCCTTAGGACCCACCAGAGTACGGTCTAGCTACAACACACCCACAACCACCACGAAGACCCACACCTCCAGTGGCCACCACCATATTCACCTTTAACTCATGGCGGTTCCAATGGTGTTGTCCAAGCCCTTTCGAGGCAACAAACACGGTCACGACAACCGTCTCAAGATGGTAGTAACACAACACCCCCAAACACCTCTATTTTGTAAATTCCAGCAACCACCACCACCAAAGTCCAACCTTTAACCACCCTGGAACCACCACTGAAGTCGACCCATCCACCCATGACCAACCAACCCAAACCCAGGTCAAGACGAGTCCACAAGAGGGTTCGAAACCCGTGTTTAATAACACGACACAACCTAGCAAGCCACCACGATAAACGCCCCCAAGTAACCACCATAGGTCGGTCGTCGAAGGTCACAGAAAGGTCAGGCGAATTCGGGGTGGTCCATGTCTACACTATGGTCAAAGTCACGGTCACAAGGTGGTCATATGGTGGTCGAATTACACGATCATGGTGAATAGAAAAATCAATTGATTAAATTTATGAGACGGTCTTACCTTTGAGTCGATTATCGATCTTAATACCATATTATCATATTATTTTGTCTTACTCATGATTATTAACTATAAATGTCATAGTTAATTATTAAAAATGCTCAAATCGTAATTATAAATGCCATTAAAATACAGGGTATTACATGAACCTTTATTAATGTTGTTAAGGAATAAGCAAGATAGCGAATAAGCCAGACAAGATAACACAGAGAATAAGTAATATTTTGTGATTTTATTGAATGTGATGAAATGAGTTACGATTATACATTGTCAATATTTACAATGCTATATATGTATCTAAGTCATAGTTTTTAGGTTGTTTTAATAGACTCTTAACAGAAGTGTAACAAATTATGTTTGTACAAGTTAGCATCACCTAGTGCATTGGACCACAAGTGCAAATTTGAGTCATATTCAACATTCCCCCTTCAATCCAGACTTGATACAATGCAAGAAACTGAGTGTAATACCCCGTGTTTTATATATAATCAATTAAACGGATATTAATATATATTAATTACTATACATTTTATATATTACTATTTAAGTCGGGTTAATTGTTGAGTCGATAATTACGTTAATTATTTTACTTGACTCGCGTTGTATCGATTTAAGTTAAGTGAGACGGGTTTAACTGAACGAAGTCACGTTAGCTAATTCTTTTACAACCACGCGGACCCATGACATTTACCCACTTACCCAATCACGTTTACCCATGACCCATTTACCATCTAACCTAAACTTTTAACCTATTTACCCTAGCTCTACACAACCCTACTCCCTCAACCCGCCTCCCTCCTTCATCAACACCAATCATCAGCTTTCACGCAAAACGAGAGAGAGAGAGAGAGTATGGGTGTTGGCGGCGCAGCAAGGAAGGCTTTAGGGTGTTTGACGACGACCGTGGGTGGCCCTGGTGGCTGTGGTGGTGGCGAAAAAGGTAAGAGTTCAACCCTTTCCTCTGATTTCGCATTTCTGTCGAGTTGATTGGTTGTTGTTTCGTGTCTTAGGGAGGGGATAAGGGTGGTTGGCGTCGAGGTATATGGGTAGGGTGGTTAGTGACGAGTGTAGTGGTGGTGGTTATGGTGGTTTTGGGTGGTGGTAGTGGCAGAGAGAGGTGGCAGCGACAGGGGTAGCAGACGGGTTTAAACAGGGGGTTTTCAGGCGGTTTAGAATGGCTAGGTTGGGGTGGCACCACCGTGGACTAGGGGAGGTCGAGACGGCGGTGCCACCGTGTCAGGTTCGTGGGCTGACGGCGAGCAGGTCAGTGGTGAGTTGGCAGGTAGGAGGTGTTGGCTGCGGTGGTGGTAAGGAGAGAACAGGAGGTGTTTGGTGAGGCGTGGTGGTGAACCAGGCCAAATGGCGGCGCTGGTTTGACTCGCCGGCGGCAGTCGACCCCAGTGGGGGTGGTCGTTGGTGGCTGGGTCAGAGTGGGTGTGGGGACTGGTGGTTGACACGGTGGAGATGTGGCGCGTGTGAGCGTGGGGATGCGAGTGAAGGGACGGTGGTTGTGGACGGGTTGTTTTAGTTTTGAAACGGGTTTTATCATAGTTTAATCGTTATGTTTCGTTAATTGGTCGTATGCTTAATTAATTAATTTAATTCCCGAGTTAATTAAAATAATTAAAGACGGGTTTTGAGTCGGGTTGTTGAATTGTTCAAATGTTTGATTCGGGTTTTCTTAATCAAATAATTCGTTTAATCTTTTAATTATCATATTGGTTATTCAATTTAATTCCCGAGCCAGTTAAGTAATTCAAGTCGGGTTTGTTAAAATGAAAAAGCTACTATATCGGGAAAGTTTCCATTTTAAGAAATTCTATTTTTAGTAACCTTCTATTTTGGGAAGTTGGGTCAAGTACTAATCGGGTTCTTTTAGTTATCAGTTTGGCATAAGTTTGGTGTCGAGATTGTATTTCGGGAAAGCTTCTATTTTGGGAGATTTCTATATTTAGTAGTTAGTAATTATAAATATTATAATTGTTTTAGGTGACGGATTCGTGAAGGATCGATAATCAGATTCGTTGCTTTATTTTCTGGACTGCTTGAACTACTTAATTGGATTTGCTGGCACTTTGAGGTAGGGAAATACACTTGACTTATTATCATTGTTGTTTAATTGTGTTGACTTGATTTGTGGTTGTTGATTTACGTTATGATTCATATATGGGAAGGTGATTGACTGAATTGATCGTATTGAGTATGATATCACAACATCGAGTAACTGGCATGATTTTATGATTTATCAGTTCAGTGATTTATATATATATATATATATTGTGTTGCATTAATTTATGTTGAGCATCTCATATGCATTGGAGTTGGAGGATGGTGTAGGAGTGACGATGTTGAGATACGATGTGAGTTGTGATAAGGCCCGGGCGAGTTCTCGGACTTGCCCTGGTGTCCTCAACAAGCGAGTGGCGGATCGGCTACGGTCGATATATATAATCTACCGGGGATCGGTATGGCTGGGTTGTCCGGGGTATGAGATATGAGATATGAGTTGAGATGGAGATGGAGGTGACGGAGGAGCATGCATATCATATTTTATTGTTTCATTGTTTTCCCTACTCGGCCTTCGCGGTGACCACAATCTGTATTCGTGTACGCTGTGATGATCCAATTATTGGGAGCAGTTGACGAGTATTTCGTAGACTGTTGGGAGCTGGCCGGGAAGAGAGCTTGGATGACCGACTTAGTGCCTAGCCCACCTTAGTCTTATTAGTAGTTTTATCGATCGTATCTTTTGGTCATATTTTTGGAGGCTTTGTTTTAATTCCAGTTGTAATCTCACTATAAACATTTTAATAAAGTATTGTGTTTCTTTCCTTTGTTATCTACTGCCTCGGGTTTCCGAGATGGTAACA
This sequence comes from Silene latifolia, assembly GCF_048544455.1. Lineage (NCBI taxonomy): Eukaryota > Viridiplantae > Streptophyta > Magnoliopsida > Caryophyllales > Caryophyllaceae > Silene > Silene latifolia. Next base: position 30,103,433 of record NC_133529.1, on the reverse strand, counting down.
CCGTCATTTATCTGAGGAGTCCTAGTTCAGGCCCTTAAATAAATGGGGGTGTTACAAAGTGGTATCAGAGCGAACGATCCTCAGGCCTAAACCAATGAACCCAATGAACATAGGAAGAGTCTTAATAAAATGAACCCCGGGATAGAACTGTTAGGAGCACACTAAGGTAAGGTATGAGTTAGGGGCCCCCTCACACCGAACCAGCGGCCCTCTCAGTTTGACCGGAAACCCTGAGTGTATACGAGAGAAAGGGTAGAAGAGTTGCTTGAGGTTGAGCATGAAATTCCTATATCGTTGCCTAAGTGTTAACTGATTGATACATTGATTATTGCATAATCGAGTTGATGTATACCTTGAGACCCATATATTCTAACCATTCTGCAGGACAACGCTACGGTAAGTATTTTGTATGAATGATGACGTGAGCATATGATGTTGTGGAAATGAGAAATAAAATTTTCGAGTTCAGGTTAATAATCAATGAAGTGTGTGGTAGCCGTGAGTATGAAAATAATTGCGAGTCGATGATAGTTACCTAGTTGGATGTTGAATGATGTGTTGATAGTACTATTATGCCTAGTAATATGCGGTTATGTGATCCCGAAGCCATGCTAGTATAGTATTGTGATAGTAATTAGAAACACTGTTGAATTGCATGTTTTTAGTCATAGCAATCGTGATTTAGATGTAAGGAGTAGATCGAGATGCGAAGGGATTCTATGGGATGGATGTTACGAAATACAGAGTGTGAGATTTAAGTTAGGATGAGTTAGTATCGATAGTATGGTTGTAAGAGTTGGGACATAGAAAATGAACAACTTAGTGCTGAAACTTGTTTGTTTGATTGTACTCTTTAATTGACCTTACTGCCATTTCTTTTCTGTTTATTGCCTATGGATGAAAATTTTATGAGAGATAGCCTTGGGAGTTAGTATTCATTCGGCGTTGGTTTCATGCTTATATGATATACGGATTAGGAGTAATAAATATTTTAGTGGGCTGTGGTCAGGAAGTTCCTGTGCAGTGATGTTTTGACCAACGATTTTGTAAAAATCCTCATTTAAATCGTATTAATAAATTTTGCATAATTCCAACTCCATCGATCAAAGATTCGTGTATGTTTTCAAATTGATAAGTCACGAAAATTCTTGATATCTCTATATTAAATGGTAAGTTTTGCAAACTGACCCAAGTTTCGGACCAATTGCTGTCACATACTTGTTTGGACCAACTGAGTTGTAAAATTCTTTAAAAATGAAATTCTTGTGCTTTAGACCTAATTCTTTTTCCCCTGTGTTTTTAACTCTCCGTGTTTTATAAAAATAATATGAATCAAGTTTTAATCGAACGGTTATTTATTCGTGATCTTTGAAAGTTACAACGTGAAACATGACTTGTAAAATGTGTGTTCTAGGTTGAGTTCCATACAGTTGTTTGATTAATTCATGAACCTTAGTAATGTGAATTTATAATACTTTATATGACGATAGTAGCACGCATGTTCAGTAGTTATATATCTTAACAAGTGATAAAATTAAAAACTTAGTTGATAACATTGTTGGCATGATAGCATGAGTAAAATTGGATAGCTTAATTTGATTCTTAATCAAGGGTGAAATATTTTATACGAGTCCAGTTGTTGCATATTTTATATACATTTGGCATGTTGTAATGTCTCTGGTGTGTGCATCATATTTGCATAGTGGTCGGATATATGTAAATATAAAACTATATTGTCATATCTTGGTAGGTTGATGGCGTTAAAAGTTAATTGATTGTTCTAATATACACGCATGAATAATTATAATAATTATGTCTAAATGTTTACACATGGATGGTAGTAATGAGTATGTCTAAATGTTCACACATGTAGGATGCATCTGAGTTCTAATGTCTTTCATATGAGTTGTGTGCCCATAGTTATATTTATTACCTTCATCGCATTAAATTATTTCAGTTGGACCTACACCTATAACATGATAATAAACAGTGTTGTTATTCCTTATTGAGTATGTTCGTTATTACAATGTCATGAAATGCTAAAGTGATTCTTGCGATTGTATGGGTGTGATATAAAGGAAACTGGTTGATATAACACGACAATTGGCATATCTATATTCTCGAGTCGTTACTATCAATTATATTATAATAAAGATTGTTATGATAACTATGTTGACAATTATAATAGGATAACCCTTTGATGATTCACATGATATGCATTGGTTTAAATGATAGTCGTTATAGTTACGTTTAATTAAGCCTACGAGTTGCCTAATTATTCAAACCGTACAAATCGTAGAAGTCATTCAAGTTGTTAATCTTTTATCATAGCTAGTGTTCTACAAAGTATATGATGGCAAATGTATATGTCTAAGTTACTTATACGATATCTTTTGTTTTGCTGAAAATGAGTATACTAAGTTGCTAGATACAATTGAAAGAAATGATTGCTAAAATGTGAAACATATGTGGGATATGAAAGTGATGTTGTTGTTGTCATAGATCATATGTAGTTACTTTTATTGGGAAATATGTTTTCAGAATTGATATCGTGCAAACAATTTTTATAATTTAAAATATGAATTATGAGTATGTTGTTGATTGCTTAAATTCACCGACCCAATTCGTGACCTAAACCAGTGAGTGAGTAAATGGTTGTACGGACATGTCAATAAGATCCTGTGAGTGTGATGGGTGGTAGTGGTAGATCTATTTTCTGTGATATGTTTGCAATGTGAGAAGTTCTTAAATTGTTTTGTTGATTTTGCTCTCGCTCGTTCATAGTCTATAATTGATCATCAAATTTGTTTAGTGGTGAAACCGTGTAAACCTTGGTTCCTTTCTTGTTGTTCTTTAGTTTGATGTTGTGTTTTTAAGTTAAGCATGAGCTAGTAATAAATGTTACTTGTTGACAATCAGTTCATTCCATAATAAAACCTTGTTTCGACCTTAGTGTTAATACGCAATCTTTTATCATATGTTCTTTCCTGTCACATGTGGTTGATAATGATTTTGTTGCATATGTATATGAAAATTGAAAAGAGGTTACGAGGACGTAACCCTGTTTCTAGTCGGGTAGGATTGTAAAATCTTAATGTTTATATTGCACTTGTTTGTACATGGTAGTCTTGATCAAGTATATGTTTCGTTGTGGGGTACCTATGCAAATGAGTTCTATATGCTTTACTCCTACTTCTGTTAGTTGGTTGAGGTGTAAAAGAAGAGTATAGTTAAACTACTGGTATTGAGTTATGGGTTCGTGGAAGATGACGGTGTTCTCAGATGAATATTTGGTTGTTATACATTGGTGTTCTCAGGTAGTTATTAGTCGTAGTTAGTTGGGTTAAGTAAAGACGAGTTAAACTTCGGGACGAAGTTTACTTTTAGGAGGGCAGAATGTAACATTTTGTGTTGTTATGTTAATTGATGTGTCAAAAGTGTGTGTTAACCGTGTTAGAAATGCGTGACGTCCGTATGTACGATGTACAATACCCTTATGTTGTTTAAGTACGGGAGCGAACTTCGGGACGAAGTTCATTTTAAGGGGGGAAGACTGTAATACCCCGTGTTTTATATATAATCAATTAAACGGATATTAATATATATTAATTACTATACATTTTATATATTAATATTTAAGTCGGGTTAATTGTTGATTCGATAATTACGTTAATTATTTTACTTGACTCGCGTTGTATCGATCTAAGTTAAGTGAGACGGGTTTAACTGAACGAAGTCACGTTAGCTAATTCTTTTACAACCACGCGGACCCATGACATTTACCCACTTACCCAATCACGTTTACCCATGACCCATTTACCATCTAACCTAAACTTTTAACCTATTTACCCTAGCTCTACACAACCCTACTCCCTCAACCCGCCTCCCTCCTTCATCTACACCAATCATCAACTTTCACGCAAAACGAGAGAGAGAGAGAGTATGGGTGTTGGCGGCGCAGCAAGGAAGGCTTTAGGGTGTTTGACGACGACCGTGGGTGGCCCCGGTGGCTGTGGTGGTGGCGAAAAAGGTAAGAGTTCAACCCTTTCCTCTGATTTCGCATTTACGAGTTGATTGGTTGTTGTTTCGTGTCTTAGGGAGGGGATAAGGGTGGTTGGCGTCGGGGTATATGGGTAGGGTGGTTAGTGACGAGTGTAGTGGTGGTGGTTATGGTGGTTTTGGGTGGTGGTAGTGGCAGAGAGAGGTGGCAGCGACAGGGGTAGCAGACGGGTTTAAACAGGGGGTTTTCAGGCGGTTTAGAATGGCTAGGTTGGGGTGGCACCACCGTGGACTAGGGGGAGGTCGAGACGGCGGTGCCACTGTGTCTGGGTTCGTGGGCTGACGGCGAGCAGGTCAGTGGTGAGTTGGCGGTAGGGAGGTGTTGGTCATGGTGGTGGTAAGGAGAGAACAGGAGGTGTTTGGTGAGGCGTGGTGGTGAACCAGGCCAAATGGCGGCGCTGGTTTGACTCGGCCGGGGGGCAATGACCCATGGGGGTGGTCGTTGGTGGCTGGGTCAGAGTGGGTGTTGGGACTGGTGGTTGACACGGTGGAGAGGTGGCGCGTGTGAGCGTGGGGATGCGAGTGAAGGGACGGTGGTTGTGGACGGGTTGTTTTAGTTTTGAAACGGGTTTTGTCATAGTTTAATCGTTATGTTTCGTTAATTGGTCGTATGCTTAATTAATTAATTTAATTCCCGAGTTAATTAAAATAATTAAAGACGGGTTTTGAGTCGGGTTGTTGAATTGTTCAAATGTTTGATTCGGGTTTTCTTAATCAAATAATTCGTTTAATCTTTTAATTATCATATTGGTTATTCAATTTAATTCCCGAGCCAGTTAAGTAATTCAAGTCGGGTTTGTTAAAATGAAAAAGCTACTATATCGGGAAAGTTTCCATTTTAAGAAATTCTATTTTTAGTAACCTTCTATTTTGGGAAGTTGGGTCAAGTACTAATCGGGTTCTTTTAGTTATCAGTTGGGCATAAGTTTGGTGTCGGGATTGTATTTCGGGAAAGCTTCTATTTTGGGAGATTTCTATATTTAGTAGTTAGTAATTATAAATATTATAATTGTTTTAGGTGACGGATTCGTGAAGGATCGATAATCGATTCGTTGCTTTATTTTCTCGGATCGCTTGAACTACTTAATTGGATTTGCTGGCACTTTGAGGTAGGGAAATACACTTGACTTATTATCATTGTTGTTTAATTGTGTTGACTTGATTTGTGGTTTTACGTTATGATTCATATATGGGAAGGTGATTGATCAAATTGATCGTATTGAGTATGATATCACAACATCGAGTAACCGGCATGATTTTATGATTTATCGGTTCGATTGATTTATATATATATATATATATATATATATATATATATATATATATATATATATATATATATATATATATATATATATATATATATATTGTGTTGCATTAATTTATGTTGAGCATTTCATATGCATTGGAGTTGGAGGATGGTGTAGGAGTGACGATGTTGAGATACGATGTAAGTTGTGATAAGGCCCAGGCGGGTTCTGCAGACTTGCCCTGGTGTCCTCAACAAGGGTGCAGATCGGCTACGATCGATATATATAGTCTACCGGGGATCGGTATGGTCAAGGGTTATCCGGGGTATGAGATATGAGATATGAGTTGAGATGGAGATGGAGGTGACGGAGGAGCATGCATATCATATTTTATTGTTTCATTGTTTTCCCTACTCACCATTCGGTGACCACCCCGTGTATTCGTGTACGCTGTGATGATCCAATTATTGGGAGCAGATTGATGGTATTTCGGAGACCGTTGGGAGCTGGCCGGGAAGAGAGCTTGGATGACCGACTTAGTGCCTAGCCCACCTTAGTCTTATTAGTAGTTTTATCAGACTGTATCTTTTGGTCATATTTTTGGAGGTTTTGCTTTAATTCCAGTTGTAATCTCGCTATAAACATTTTAATAAAGTACTGTGTTTCTTTCCTTTGTTATCTACTACCTCGGGTTTCCGAGATGGTAACACCGTCATTTATCTGAGGAGTCCTAGTTCAGGCCCTTAAATAAATGGGGGTGTTACACAGAGTCCTAACCTGTGAGAGAAATACTTGTGAGATTTGCAACTAAAAGAGAACCTATTTTAGGATTAATCCTGGTAAACAAAGATAATCTTGTTTTGATTGCACAGAACCAAGACTTAAAAGAATTTTTGTTAATTCTATATTTCACTGCCTAGAAATTGCTTAATCATGATTTTTGTAAATTGAAAACAAGATTACTATATCCTTAAGCACTAGTTATATAAACTTCATTTAGAAAACCATAAAGAAAAGCATTGCTTATATCTAGTTGGAACTATGTCCAATCTTTGGCTAAAGTAAAGAGTTCTAACTGTGGCTATTTTTGCTATAGGATAGATTGTGTCGTATAATTTTTATCCTTGACTTGATTATATCCCTAGGCCTCTAAACTTGCTTTGAATATTTTAATAAAGCCATCAGCCCTAATTTGATTTTGTGTATCCATTTTGATCCAATTTTTATCTATCTTTAAGTAAAGTTGTCAAGGCTCAAGTATCATTTTTTTTCTAAAGCTTGTAACTCCGCCTCCATAGTCTTCATACTCTTCACCCATCTTTAATCCATAAGTGTTTTTTGGTAATGAATTGACTCATGCTCACTATCAAACATGGTCATTTCATTTAGTATTTTCACTGAAATCCTTCATAACAGACTAAATGTGATGCTGCCCTTTGATTAAACAAGGGAAATCCTTAAATTTACCGGGTAATTTGGTTAGCATTGTTGATTTTATGACTGGAGGATATGTCTCAATGCATCATTAATGAGATTCTCTGTATGTTTTCACACACACACATGAAATAAGAGTATTATTGCCCGAATTGGAAGGATGATGATTGTCAACCAAACCCGATACTTAGAATTTCCGTGTGTTCTTTGTTGTATCATTAGCATCATTATTGATATCTACGACGAATGATTTGTAAGGTACATTACCTGAATTTATTAGGGTCATAAATAAAGGTGTGACTTAGTTAGAGGTGACAATGAGCTTACCTGGAGGCGGGTTATGCTTGACTCGATTAGCCCTAAATCGGCCCATGGAGAGGGCAGGAGGGATCGAGCTAGCTCATACCTAGCCCTAAACCGGTCCTTGGGGCGCCTTTCGGCGTGCCATGATGGCAAGTTGGTGTTTTTTTTATGGTTTTTTTATAATTACTACCTTTATATTACACTTTTTTCAGAACTACTACCAAAATAATTTTCGTTTAAAAACTACTACCATAAGTTTGATTTTTTTAAAATCACTACCAAGTCTCTTCGAAACATCAATAAAACACAATCTCTGCCATTTATTTTTGAATTTCTATCATAAGTTGTAAATTTTATCCCTTTAACACTACCAACACTACCGTTTACTAATCATTTTGGGGGCAAAATCACTTTAAACTAGCTTCATCTAATTCACCTATCTAAGATAAAAAAGTTGAAAATCAATCTCACATTCAATCAAATCTTATCACATCCACTTATTAACCTATTTTACCCAGATTAGCGATCCTTTTCACCTTCATCCTTCCAGATTCCGTTTACAGTTTACAGGTGTGTTATTCTTACCCTTCTTCTTTAGTTATTTTGATTGTTGTGCTTAATAATTTATTGGGGGTAATTAAACCCGATTAAAAAAGGATTTTGATTGTTGTGCTTAATTATTTATTGAAGCACTATTAGTTTAACCCTAATTTGCGAATTTTAAATTGATTTTGAAAGTTACAGCCTTTGTTAATTAATTATGCTTCAAATTGTATGATTGGCTGATTATAGTGGGTGTTATTTATATAGGATGAAGATCCCTTATAAAATTGATGTCAGACTTCATTGTGGTGGTAAATTTGAAAGTATTAATGGGGAAAGTCAGTATACTGGTGGAGTACTTATACTTCTAACTGATATTTTGAGTAGTAAATTGAGTTACTACATGATAATAACTGAAGCAAAAAAGGTAGTGGGGCAGAATGTGAGTGTGTTTATATGGTTCAAAAAGCATGGATTCAGTTATGATTTTGGTAGGACAATTATTCTTGGTGATAAGGATATGGGTGATGTGTTAAAGTCAAGGGATAAAGATGATAAGGTAGACTTGTTTGTGACTACAAGACCTATACCCTTTGCAAATGTACCAGGTCATAACAGCAGGAGTCTTAACTTCAATTGTAGGACAACAGTTGGGAAAACCAAAAAGTCAAGCCCTAAATTGAAACCCATTCATACAACACCCTTAAGAAAAAGGCCAAGATTGAAAAAGCCCATTCCTTATGAGGAGCCTTTGGTGATTGAGCCCCTGGTCATAGAACCATTGCAGACTATTTTGCCACTTTCAAAGAAACCAATTCCTTCAAAATTGCCAATTAGAAGAGCTAAGAGTGGATCTGTGGCAGGTGGATCTGGTAAGGGTGATTCTGTGGCAGGTGGATCTGTGGAGGGTAGGTCTGTGGTGGAGGATTTAGAGGGAAAGGGAAAGACTGTGGTACATGGTAAGAATGTGCTACAAGACAAAGGGAAGACATCAGTGAATAAGAAGGGTAAAAAAAGAAGTGAAGAAGTATAACAAAAAAAAAACAGTGAAAGGGAGGAGGAAAAAGAAGGTGGTAGATGAAGAAGAGTTGGAGGAAGATTTTCATGTAAGTGAAGAGGAATCTGAGGTTGATGATTCAGATTTTGAGGCAGATGGGGAAGATTTGGTAGCTGAAGAGTTGTTTGAAAGTCCAGAATATGAGGGTAACGGAAAGAGTAAAATACCAGTTGACTTTGTTGGGGCATTAGAGAAGGAAGAAGGTCAATCTGATGATTTGAGAAGCTTAGATGGTTCAGATAATGAGGGAGATGGGTATAATATTTTCAACCCTGATACTGATTTGAAAAGAAATGTTAAGTTGGATGCTGGGTTAAAGTTCTCTATAGTTGAAGTACTAAGACAAGCCTTAAGGGTACATGCTATAGAGAACAGGTATGACTACTACTTTTTACATAATGGTAGTACAAGAGTAACATGTCACTGCAGATACAAATGTAAGTGTGAGTGGGACAAAGTTAGAGCTAAGATCAGGTGTGTTTGTAAACAATTTCTCAGTCCATTTAGAATGTATGCTACTAAGAAGCCAAATGAGGATTACATAGTTATTAGAACATTGAATTTGAAGCATTCTTGCTCTTTCAAAGGATATACCAAGAAACTGTCTTCTCAATATTTAGCTGAAAAATATCTAGAAGAGTGGAGGGAGAATCCTACTTGGTTGTTAAGTGTGTTTGTTAGGCGTGTTTATAGGGATCTAGGAGTAAATATTAGCTATTCCCAGGCCTGGTTAGCTAGGGCAAGAGCTAAATTAATGATTTATGGTGATGGAGATGATGAATATGGTAGAGTATGGGAATATGCAGCTGCTTTGACAAAGTATAATTCAGGCTCAACAGCTATTGTGGTTGTTGACAATGTTGAGAATCCACCCCAACTTTTCCAAAGAATGTATGTTTATTTAAAGGCTTGTAAGGTTGGGTTTTTGGCTGGTTGTAGACCCTTCATTGGTGTTGATGGATGCCATTTAAAAGGGGCATATCATGGGATGTGTTTGGTAGCAGTTGTTATGGATCCCAACAACAACATATATATACCCAGTTGCATGGGCTGTTGTAGAGGTTGAAAATAGAGAAAGTTGGACTTGATTTTTGAGCCTTCTTATGGAAGACCTAGAGAAAGAGGATGGTGCTGGGTTAACAATAATGTCTGATAGACAGAAGGTTAGTAATCAACTCTTATCTTTTTATTTGTTCTACTCACTTGCAATATTTTTTTAAACTATTTTGTTATTCTATTGTAAATTGTATTTCTGTTATTTTTGTTAAGATCAGGGACTACTGGAGGCTTTCAACATTGTCACTCCTAAGGCTGAGATCAGATTTTGTGTAAGGCATATTTGGGCGAATTTCAAGCAACAATTTAGCGGCCCAGTTTATAAAGAGGCCTTCTGGAAAGCCTGTAGAGCCACTTCTATTGCAGAGTTCAATAGGGAATTGGAGGGAATCAAGTTTTTGAGCACTAAGGCCCATGCTTATCTGACATCAATTCCTGCCAAACATTGGTCAAAACATGCCTTCTTCACCACAAGTAAGACCAATTTTTTAATGAATAATATGTGTGAGTCATTCAATGCTGTCTTGAAAGAAGCAAGAGATAAGCCAATAATAACCCTAATGGAGTGGATAAGAAGGTATGTTATGAAGAGACATTATGAGAAAAGAGTTGGGGTTGTAGGCTATGAGGGAAGATTGTGTAGATTGTGTAGCTTTGTCCGTTCTATAAGTGGTGAGTATGAAGTAACTCACAAAGGGGCTCAAAAAGTTGTGCATTTGGAAAGGAGGAAATGCTCTTGCAAAAACTGGGAGCTAACTGGTATGCCATGTCCACATGCCATAGTCTGCATAATGGATCAAAGAGAGGAAGTGCTTGACTATGTTGATGAGGCTTATTCAAAGGCCATGTATACTAGATGTTTTGAACATGCTATAACAGCCATGCCTGGCTACCAGGACTGGGAGAAGGTTGGGCAGGTAGCTCCTCTTCCACCTCCATTTAAAAGGTTACCTAGTAGGCCAAAGCTCAAGAAAAGAAAAAGAGAGGCAGGTGAAGAAAGTAGTGGGGCAACAAAAAAAAACAAGGCAAATAAGAGCTTGTGGTAAATGTGGAGGGATAGGGCATAATATCAAAACTTGTAAGAACCCTCAAATGACTAAAGAGAAACCAAAGGTGAAAACCACCAGATCAACTAGCACCTCAACATGGAGCAACAAGGTGAGAGATACAGTGGCAAGAAGGGCGTGAAAAAGACAAAGATAATGCAAAGAATGGTACAAGAGATTTCTGGACCCAGAGGTGGCCAACACTTGCAACATCAAGAAAGCCAAGCAAGTGCAAGCAATGCTCTACCAACTCAAACTTCGAGGAGAAGGCTGGGATTTGAAGATTAAAGTTGTATAAGACAATTAAATTTCAGCAGCAATTGTAGCTTCACATTTGTAACAAGAATGTGTTAATTTGCTGCAATTACAAAGACAACGTTTCTTTCATTTTGGGGTATCATTTTGCTAAGACAATGTATCTTTTATTTTGGAAAGACAATGTGTTAGTTTGTAGCAAAATGGAAACTTCTGTATGACATTAGCTAAGTTGTGTTAATTTGATGCAAGAATTTGGTGTTAATCTGCTCCTTTATTGATACTTCCGAGTATTACATTTGAAAATTGCTCACATAACATTTTCATGTCTTGAGCTTAGCTTAGCTATTACTAAAGAGCATTACAATCCCTCCTCAAAGCTTTTACACAATCAAAGCTTTGTCACAATAGTTGCAAATACTATTACTACAACACAAACAAACATAAACCATCTAAATGACAAACAAGAATTAACCCTAACAATCCCTTCTTTTTCTCCACTTGACTCGAAATTCCTAAGTAATTCATTAGCTTCTATAAGCTTTGGACAATGATCCTGCAAATGTGAATTTTCACACTTAAGCATCTTCAAATCGCACTCAATAACCTTCTTTTCTAATATCAGTCTATTGATTACATCCTTCTGCCACTGAACTTGCTCTTCATCATACCACCTAAAAAATCCACAACCTCGATCTTTTGTAGCTGGGTTTGAAAACTTGCAGGTGAGAAATCTTCTCCCTGGATTATCAACAGTCCAGGAATTCAACAATGCCAATGGAACACCACACTTACATTTACCAATAACAATGTTGTCTTTTCATTTCTCATTTACAAATCAAACAAAAAAATAAAACCCTAATTTGAATTAAGAAAGGACAAAAACAGAAACAACAAACTTTTAATTGAAACAATAAACACAGAAATTTGGTAGGGAGAGATATTTCTTCAATATGTTGGAACAATGGACATGAGATTCAAAAAAATAAAGAACAATGTTACCTGATTGGTGATGAGAGATAAAGAGAGAAGAAGAAGAATAAGAAGAAGAAGGGAATGCCGGGAGTGTGTGTTTATAAGGATAAGAAGGGGTAAAATAGGAAAACAAGTTGGAACTTAACTTAGAAATTCAGTTTTAATGAGTTTTTTTAAGATTTGGCAGTGTAATTAATCCGAACCAAATAAAGTGGTAGTAGTTTTCAAGTCAGAATTATTTTGGTAGTAGTTCTTAAAAGTTGGATTATAGTAGGTAGTAGTTATCAAATTACCCTATTATTTATTTTATTATTTTTGGACGGGCTTTGCCAAGTCGGACTAGAAAATTTAAGTCCTAAACCGATCCAAAAGTGAGGGTGCCAAGCGTTGCCTAATCTGTCAGCGGGTTAAGCCGGGTCGACCCATTCGTTTGTCCACCTCTACGCCGGTGGCCGAGTATCACCGAAATTATAACATCGAATCATCGACGTTCCTTTTTCTTTGTGTGCGTTCACAAAAAAAGAAAAGAAAATGGATGCTCGTACGGTCATTTCTTGAAGAACAAATATGTCAAAACCCCAATTCCGGTACAACATTCCCAGTTTCCTCCAAAATTCAGACAATCTCTGCTTACATCTCTATAATTCCTCACTAAAACAACAAAACCCCATTAAATTCACCTAAAATGGGGTTTAAATTCTCCAATTTAAACTCCGTTAACAAATCATACTCCTACCTCTCAACAATCTCTTCAAAAACCCATAAAAATTCAATCTTTATCCTTCAAAGCCCTTCAACAATTAATCCATCAACTACCCTTTTCCAGTTACATGGACTTAATCATCCTTACATAACAAACCCACCAAATTCCCAAATTTTCAAGCGAGGGCATTTTGGTCATGCTCATGATGATCATGGTGGTTCTCCTAAAAATAAGAGTAAGGAAAGTGAGAATGTATTTAAATGGGGTCTTGCTGCTGATATTGGGTTGACTGTTGGAAAGGCTTTTACTGGTTATATGTCTGGTAGTACTGCTATTATTGCTGATGCTGCTCATTCTCTTTCTGATGTGGTAATTTCCTTACTATAATATTTGTGTAAAACCGTGTTAGAGTATGAGACGGTCTTACACTGTAATTTGTGATTTTCTTAAAGTTTCATGCTTTTTTTAATCGTAGTATAATTTAAGCTGTTTTATGATGGTTATTGATAATGTCACTTGAATTTTGTTGAGTGAGTTAGTTTTACTTAAGACGGTCTTAAGCTTACAGCATGGTCATTGTAGCTAGGGATAACCGAATCGCGTAGCTGTAGTGTTTTTATAGAGTTTCTTAGAGGGTATGTTGCAGGATCCAGGCTCTGCAAGCAATTAGGAGAATATGATGAAAGAAGGAAAAAAGGGATAATTTTGTACTGTGAAAGTAGCTGAAATGCTGAATGTGTGCATTAATGGGGCAATTTCCGTTATGTGTCTTTGGGCGATCGTCTCTCTGTATAGTTTTGACATAGGGATTAGGCTGCGTGTCCATTGAGGCATATTGGGGTAATGTTGCTGTTGCCCAGAGTCTCATTTTGTATTTGGTCTAGCTCTGAAGTTCAGTTATTGAGGAGTGTAGAAAAGGAAAACTCCGGAATGAAATGATTAATGTTTTCTGGAAGCTTAATCGCGTGATGAGTGTAGAACAAGCACGTTGTTGTTATTTTCTATGTTTAATACTGTATCAGTGGAAGCCTCCAACTTTTGGCTTTTGAAAATTGCATACCGAGCGCCATGAAAAGAAAAGAAAAGAACATCTACTCAAATCTCTTTGGTGTATGTGAGAAGCACAGCTGCTGATGTTTGGATTCTCTGGAATACCATTTGGTCATTTTCTTGTCTACCTGGTTCCGTTATATGAGATGATCAACATATTGATGTAGTCATCTCTAGAAGGAAATTTGAATGTTCAAGGCTATGCTGTATCACTGGATCATTATTTGAATAAGAACGTAGAAGGGAAGGGAAACGGGTAGGCAAAAGGAGAAAGGGAAAGGTAGGGGGAGGGTGGGCTTCCATTTCCTGTCCAAATGTTTTAAACTTTGGAAGAGATTAGGTTTTGTTGAGGGAGGAAGGAAGGGAATCTTATCATATGCTTATTACCCCTTCTTCTAAAGCCTCTTATCGAAACAATCTGTAATGACACAAGGAGGTAAGAGGACTGCAAAGATGGCAGTACCATTTAGTCATTTTATTTGCTTTAGACTTTTAAGACATTGATTTAGCTGTCATTCGAGAGGCTTTAGAAGAAAGGAGAATAAGGATTTGATAAGGGAGACTTAGTACTTACATATGCACAACCTTCTTGTATATAAGTTTGTCTTATGCTAACTATGTTACTCCAACTCTTCTGATTCCCCCATGTACCCGTGTCCGACACTCGTCAATCGGACAAGGATATGACCCTTCGACACCTCATTTTAAGCCAAATTATGCATATTTTTCATAAAAATGGCCGAGTCCTACACTTAAACACCCACCCGTGTCAGATGCTTCTAAACGAGTCTGAGCAACATAGTATGCTAATGACTTGGTTGATCAAAAGGATTTTGTTTGTGAGTTATAAAACACTAAGGACGTCAAGGAGCAGTTTCCCAATTACAAAAAGGCATCTAAGGGGTTGATACATGTATACAAAAAGAGAGGTAGATGCTTAAGCTCTTGAGATTTCATGAGTGATATTTTAAAGAGAAGAAAATTTTAATTTCGGCTAGTGTAAGACACTTGACTGCAACTATACAACTTCTAAACGAGGAATTTGAACTTTTAACTAGGATATCATCAAAATGAATCAACCAAACAAGGAAAGACAGAAGGCATATGTGAAGCCAAGGGAGTATGTATTTGTTTGTTGAGTATACACGTGAGCTACACAAAGAAATTTACTCTAACTCTGATTATCCTATGTGTTAACTGTAGGTTCTTAGCAGTGTTGCTCTGCTTTCATACAAAGCTGCTAGAGTGCCTCGAGACAAAGAACATCCATATGGTTACTTTTAATTCATTTCTTCATGCATGTCTAGTTCTTCCTATTTGCATTTGTCTTCTGCGAATTCCTAGCTGAATAAATGAATAATGCCTTTGATTCTTGTAAAGTTCTGTTGTGTACTGTGTACATGACTTTCCTTCCTACATTTGTAACTAGCCAGCAATCAGTGGGCAGTTTCTCCCAACATTTTTGTAGTAAAGTTATAGCCTAATAGCAGCTTCATCCAATATTGTCTCTAAACATTTAGGATCAAAGTTTAATTTGATGACCTGTGTCTCCCGTGCAATAGGGAGTAGTGGTCTATTGTATGTTGGATTCTGGTAACGTAAATATATCTATTTCAAATTCCCAATTTCTTATTTGAAAATATTGAACATAGGTTTTTGCCATTTATATTTTGACATTTATCACTTGTTGTTCTAATGGACAAAAGATATTGTTTCATCTGATTTTTCTTTCTGTGTTTAGTGAGAAAAAACTTAAAAGGGAAAGCGGTAAACTTCAGTTTTTTGTACGACGACTAAACAAACTATTAAACTATTTAAAATGTCTTTTCCTGCTTACTTTTGCAGGGCATGGTAAATTTGAAACTCTGGGAGCACTAGGAATTTCTGGCATGCTTCTTGTCACTGCAGGAGGTATTGCATGGCATGCTGCTGATATCTTACTGGTAAGATGGTCTTCTCTTTGTCTGCCTGCTCTCTCGCGTTACCGTGATTACGGTTGATAGTGCTATTTAAAGCCATGGTCTCAAACTTAAGAGGAAAATTTTTGTCATGAATGAAGCTCTTATTTTACTATGTTTCTTACATTGTCTTATTGTACATTTGTATGTGCTCTGTGAGACTTCACTTGCTTCAATGGCCCTCATTAGTTGTTTGACATATTATTTTCGGAGAAAAAAACTTCATGAACCTAGCTTGTAGCATCGAAAGCTATGCACATAATTTAACTTGTTCTCGATTCTTTTCCATCTGAAAATGTATTGATGTTTAATCTGCAGGGTATATACACAGCAGCCCCTGAGACTGTTGTGCAGTCAGTCTTGAATGAGCATGAACATCATCACAGCGGACACAGCCATCAGATTGATATGACTCACCCTTTCCTAGCATTGAATATGGCAATCATATCCATTGGCGTAAAAGAAGGGTAAATACTTATGTGCATATATTCAAGCAATGTGCTCTTGGATCTTAAATTTCTTGACCTAGTCTTGGTAAGATACCACCTTAAAGTATCATATCTACACTAAATAATTAATATGTAGCCGTTATAACTGAAAAGATAACCAACCCAGAGATAAATGTGTTTTCATTGTTATCCTTCGATTTCTACTTCGTTTGACAAGTTGAATTTGTAGCTAATAAGCTAACTGTAGCCTCCTCTCTCCCTCTAATCTAATGTATTTTTGTTTAATACTTTAGCTTTTGGTATCATCTCTGTTGCTCTTAAGCATTTAAACTATTATGTCTGTGGGTGTGCTTGTAGCCTTTTCTGGATAACCAAGAGAGCAGGGGATAAAGAAGGTAGTGGGCTCATGAAAGCGAATGCATGGCATCATAGGGCTGATGCCATCTCTTCTTTTGTTGCTCTTATTGGGGTAGGTAAGAACTCCATTATCAATATCAATTTTTTACTGATCCTGCTTACTCTCATTGGAGGACCTGGAAAATTTTGCTTACACTGTACCATTGAAAAATTTGAAGCTATATTTTACAAAATTATATGTAGTACTCCCTATTTAATTTTTATAGCACAAGTATCTGAGGGCCAAAAAATGTTATGGAGTATGTTTTTTCGGAGACCCCTAATACTATGGCATGGATCAGCCAATGCTTATCTACCTTGTGCCTCAGCCATAGATACTTGGATTGTTTGGGACTTCAATCTTATGTTTGACCGGGTTAGTGAGACTTCAGCATTTGGCTGCTGATGCGATGCAAGCCATCAAGCTGATTGAGGTTTTTGATGACTTTGCAAAGTTAATTGACTGTAATATATCGTTCAGTGTTAATTTATCATTTTTTGGATATAACTTGTTCACAAAATTGTATAGGACTGTTAGGAATATGACTTAGAGACTTGATCAGTTGATCCTACTTAGTACCATTTACCTTTGGATTGGTCTTCATATTCACTGTATGATCTGAAGTGAATTTTGGAAGAACGGCTTGATAGCCTGTGTATAATTCTCCGTCCACTCCACTGTGAAGAGGAAGCGTTCAGAATGAGACGAAGGGAGAATATTCTTCATGACTAACACATGAATTAATAAGATTCCCGGGTGGGATCAATGTAATTAGAAAATTCATTGATGGCTTAAGACCAAAAGACCTCTTGAAGATTTCCCTTGCTGAAGCCTAACAACATTAAGTCACCATCCAAATCCGTGCCTAAACAGTAAACCTTGCGATCGAGAGAGAACTTAGTTGTTAGTTGCTTTTAGGATTGCTCTGTATCTTTTCGATTTTCATACATTTAAAAAGTACTGGACAAGGATCATAAAAGTTTCATGTTCATTTGTTATGATCACGACCTGGCATTGTATTATTTTGTGTTTTAATCTTGGTGAGCGGGATTGATTGACTGTGGAATTTGTAAATCTGGTTTCAGGTGGCACCATTTTAGGTGTGAGATATCTGGATCCCCTGGCAGGACTTGTTGTGTCAGGCATGATTTTGAAGGCTGGACTTGAAAGTGGTCACCAGAGGTATTTTTCATTCCTAAATTTTGTAAAGTTTGTAAAAGGGCCGCGCTTTTATTAGGATTTCTATAGGCAGGGTTCACTGTTCAGTATACTTTTATTTTACCAAAAAATGCTTAACGAGAATTCACCACCTTTAAATCTCACATTCTCATCTGTGAGTGCTGCCTAAATGGTATCTGTCGGCAAAGTTGTCTAGTGTGAATGAAGAAGTCAATCGAAAGAGATGCGACATGAAATCTTTGCTTATCTTATTTGACAGTTTCTTCTTCAATTATGCAGCATTCTTGAGCTAGTGGATGCTGCCGTTCCCCAACAGCAATTGGATCCTTATCGAAAATCAATCATACAAGTTGAGGGAGTGAAGGTAACTTCAAACTTCTTTGTGTATCTCTTTATTGATGCAATTTCGATGGTGCACTTACCTTTCAGTTACTATCAATTCTGCATCTGCCCTTTCTTTCTTGACTTAGGATATCTGTTGAGTGATCAGGTAATTTATATACCAGTGCCTGTGGCGAATTTTCATGTTTTCGCCTTTTGGGATGCTGGGTTGCTGACCAAAAGCTTTCTCTGAAGCCTATTATTTGTGTTTTTAGGGGAAAACTCTTCTAAAATACTAGACTTGAATATTTGTAGGGTTGTCACCGCTTAAGAGCAAGGAGGGCTGGCTCATTTCTTCACCTTGATGTACACATAGAGGTGTGCTATCTTCATAGCTCTTTTTTATTCATAAAAATAATAAATTGCGTAATTTTTTCTGGTATTTGTGTACTCCTACTGCCGTTGCTAAGTTTATGTTTCTGAATACTGAATTCTTTTCGAGAGAATTGTGATTTGATGTTGTTTCCTTTTTGTTTTCATGTATTGGAAACCATTTAACCTCAAAAGGTGGAGATCTTAAGAGTTCTACATGATCTGAAATATTTCCCTTTGTTCATTTTTAAAGTAATGTCCGATCCATTAATGGCTGAACTATTGAACATAGAAGAAGTTTAAGAAAGAAAAATCGACTTGTAGTAAACCTCATGGAGTTTGGTGGATTTTAGATTGATGTTGGTGTTTTGTAGGTTGATTCCTTCACCAGTGTTAGTGCTGCTCATCATATTGGGGAAAATGTCAGACGTCAAATTCACAAATTTCACCCTGAGGTAGCTGAAGTCTTCATACACATTGGTATGCATTCTTCATGAAATGCTCTTTTAAATTTAATGTCAGACTTTTACTTGTTACTTTTAGCATCAATGAATTGTAAAAATATTTTCTGGTCATTAAAAGAATATAAAGATTGACTGCTGATTGGATTAACATTTCCTAATACATGAAGCAACTCTTGCAAAGTACGAGTAGTATTTTTACATGGATAGGCGTCCGATAATTTGATTGGAAAGTTTGGCTTTCCTATATCCCCCTTTACACCTCATAGTAATTAAATTGTTACATATTTCTATTGTGTGTTCTTATTATCGTGGTCTTTTTCTTTTGGGGTTGTTTCATCCGTATAGCTCACAACCGAGACTGATTGGACCACTAACAGAGGGCAAAGCTTTCACGCACAAGTTTTTAATATGTTTATGTTTTATTGTGGTTCTGTAGATCCCTTGATTCCTCAAATTTCATCAGATGTAAAGGAACACATGGAGGAAGGTGGTAAAAGAAGTGTGAACATCTCCTTAGAGCAGGCTGATATATATAATATTGTCTCTGGTATATTCTCGTCGAAGTTTTCTGAGGTATATGTTTTTTTTGAAGTTCTTCCCAGCCCTATTCTCCAATTTAGCATCCTGCCATCCTGCTTGATCTGAAGTGAATCTATATCTCTTCGAATTATTTAACTGCGGTGTTAATATAGAGTGGCAAATTTGCAAAGATTTTTAACTTGAAAGAGGGGATGATTCAGTGGAAGTTCCCTTTATTCAATGGTTCACGTCTTCAGGACCTGGTTGTGTTGTGAATAAATTTTGCTGCTGTTTCAGACCCGACAGCGGGTATAGCCGTATAGGGATTATTATGTAGAAAAGTTTGGTATAAGAATTACTCGGTATTTGGGTAAAGGACTACTGGGTCATTTTAGGCATGGGCCTGGATTGGGTTTGCTCAATGGTTACCGGTCTGGTCAATAAGGTTTGTTTAGGGCCATTTTGAGTTGTATTATTAATTTTTGGGATTATCTTGTGGAAAACTCAATTTTCGTTTCAAATCAGTCTGATGGGGGTGGGGTATTCACAATCTAGTTGGATTAGTTTTTGCTAGATTTAGGTTTATGGGCTATACGTGTCAGCCTGAATACAATGCCATGATCCAACTCTTTTTGAGAGCATTATCACCAAGCATTTGCTAACCCAGATATGATTTGGTGTTTGTCCAGACGATGACTGTGGAGCACATCACACCTCATTTGCTGCGTAACAAAATTCTACTGGACATCGAAGTCTCAATGCCCCCAAACATAATGATCAGGTAAACGCAGCAGAAATATGTTTCAGATACTCGACTGCCAACGAGGCTATGAGTGTGCCATAATATTGATTATGTCGGTTGGTATTTCAGTGATGCAATGTTGATGGCACAAGAGGCAAAGATGGAAATTCTGCGGGCCATATCTAATGCCGTTCAAGTTAATATTCAGCTACGTTTGTCACAACCTAACCATCATACAACTCTTTAAATCGGCGGTCAGAGTGCAAGTAACTTGAAACAGTTGTGGAATTATATTGGCTCTACTAATTTGGATGTAACAGTTAGAACTTAGAATTGTGGAGCAGCTATGGATTTATTAATATAACAGGGTGTAAAATCCACTCCGAATGACATTATTATCGATCTGTTCTAATTTTGATCTTTTGTTGAGGTAGGTGTGCAAAGCCGCCTCATTTTGATATTTGGTAATTGGTTTATGTTCTTGGAATCTTTGGTTCTCTGGTTGGTCCGGCTAGAATGCGAGGCTGCCTCATTTATGTTCGTTCGGATAGTCTTTAATTTTTGATAATTTTTAAGTATTGCATGCGTTATTTCAAGTGTTTCAATTAGGTCTGCATAATTTTTTTTGAGGTCTGCTTAATATATCACAAATTCCGATTATAGACAAGAGATATCCGTCTAGATGGGTCAAATATCCACTTTAGCATGAAACAAACAATAAGTTGCATGGTGGGCTAGGTAGCACGGACGCTTCTCTTAATCAGTCGTCCCGTGTCCGACACCGTGTCGGACACCGACACTCCTCGGACACACGCCGAAACGTGTCGGGCGCCTATAAAGGCGTGTCTAACTTTCAATATTTATTTGGGCACGTGTCCGACGCGTGTCCATGGTATTTAGGTCTTGTCCGACGCGTCCATAACATTTGGACATCATTTAGGGTGAATGATGTTCTTTATACGGGAAATGGGCTGTTGAAATAGCTTGATTAGAAGATGGTTTTGATGAGAAATGAAAATGAGTTATAATCATGGACAAGTTTTACCTTTACTTATTTAAATTTAATATCAAATACTTTTATAAAAATAAAATCGAATGTCTATAACTATAAAATATATATTTTATTAAATTTATATAACGTGTCCCGTGTCCCGTGTCCCAAATTTCATGGGATGCCCTGTCACGTGTCCGTGTCGTGTCCGTGTCCGTTTTCCCTAGATGGTGGGTTCTAAAAATGTCACCACTTATACTTAACCGTCTTTCACTTTAGATGAATATACGCGTCTAGTGAGACTAATGGTTAATATATTCCGAGTACTTCTTAACCGACTTAGTTATCCATTTTGTTGTTTTATCATAGGTCTTGCAGCCCTACCTTAACCTATTTTGCAAGTAAAATTAGAATAAACTCTAAAATATACTCCCTTCTAGCCGCTCATTTCTTTTCTTCCAGGTGCAAATAAATTTGAACCACACAAACCTTTCCAAAAAAAGAAAGAGAAGAAAATTCAACTACCATAAAAAAGGAAAGGAATAAGAAATGACCAACTAAGAGCATCAACAATAGAGGTTTGTCAACAAAGGTTGGTGTATTTTTTAGAGGTTTGTTCACAAACCTTATAGATGAAAATGATTACAATTTTGTATACAGGTTTGTATTTTTTGAGGTTTGTCTATTATTGTATTGAGATTTGATGTTAGAGAGGTTTGTGTTAAGTGAATAAACAAACCTTATTTGCCCTAGGAGGGAGTATATTATACACAAATTCTCATTTGTGGCGGCGATATCCGTCACAAGCTAATGAGACGGCAATATCCGTCACAAGCTTGTGAGGGGTACCATTTCCTCTCACAAAATGCCCATTGAGAGGTGAGTGAGAAGCACATAATACCCCACCTTATCCCCTCTCTCTTTTTATAAGAGGTCACAAGCAAACCGTCACAACTCACAAGCAAGACTAGCTCTATATTATATGCGGTCTCTATTTGCAAATCATAGCATAATTATTTTTCCGGCTAAAACTAGTTCCAAACGTTTTGCAAAACCAACAAATTTGACACTAGTTCCAAGTTTTCCTTTAATTTCCATTTTTTATTTGCTTAAAAAATACCCCAAAACCTTACCCTTGTCCTGCAGTTAAAGATAGTCTATCAACCAAAAGGGGTGTGATTTTAATTACTTCTACCCCGGTCAATTGTTATCATTTTAACAAATGTTTAGTACAGTCTTTATATAAAGAAATCTTGATTCATAAGATTTTATATAAAGAAAACCTGATTCATCAGATCTTAATTCAAAAGATTATCCTGGTATAATCGTATTTATTATCAAATACGCACAATTTAATTCCTCACATCAAAATTTGTACTCCGTACAACCCGATCCTCAAAAAGATGGATCAAATCAGCGTTGATTGAAATACTAGCTTAAGATGCATAAAAATTATGCTGTTATTTCTTATTTAAAATTTGCATTATATGAAAAGTATGGTTTTGTACAGGAGGAAGCCATTGAATCAGATAATTGTAGTCTGAATTTTTTTAAGTCGACACATATTATTCCGAAACAATACTCATCACATCAATGGCTCCTTTTAATGAAAACCTAAAAAAAAGAAAAAAAAATCGGTTTTATACAAATATAATGCGAAAATAAACACGAACCGGTTTTACAAAAAACTTTGAGAAAGACGAAAAGGGAGAAAGGCTCAGAAGGATCCATTGGAATGTATATAATCAGAGAAACAAATTAAGTTTCTCATAAAATAGGTAGGTTGTTACGCATCATTGCCTTTCAATAAAATTCGACTAATTAAACAACAATGGAAAAAAAAAGGGAAAAATAATAGAAGAGCGGAGAAGATTGAAAAACAAACGGCAGAGGTAGATTGATTATGGAGGCAGATGTTGAATTAAGGATTGATGGAGGCTTATATAGCGCTGGTGTAGATAAATTAGGGTATAGGGTTTATCATCTCAACGCCGATTGTAAACTCCAGTTGGGCCATCTGACATCTGTGTATTTCGTGGATCATCAATTCTCAATGGCCCATTAAAAACAAATACTCCATCCATCCACTCCGAAGGTAATATGGATCCACTTTTTATAAGAGGAAAAGTGAACTCATGTTACCTTTGGAGTGGATGAGAGAAAGTAGGATTCATTAGTCATTACTCCCTAAGTCCAGCATTAGCAATAATAGTCGTTAACTACTTGTTATCATTGAGATTATCACTAAAAACTTTATTTATAAAGTTTATCTACTAAAATCATAAAACTTTTATTTACTAGAATCATAAAACTTTATTTATAAAGTTTATCTATTAAAATCATAAAGTTTGTTCTTAATTTAAGAACTGAGTTCTAAAATAAGAACCATGTTTCCCAACATATGGGAATGTGATGGTCAATAATCATGACATAGAAAATGTGAGATGTCTTTAGAGTTAATAGTAAGACAAGGACTTAAAGTATTCAATTTTTTCTAGTATAAGTAGGGCTGAGCAAAAAAAAACCGAACCGTATTTTTAAACCGAAACCCGAATAATGGAGACCGAAAAATTCGGATTTTTTCTGGTGCGGGGACCGAACCGAATTTTTAAGCATAAATAAGGTGCGGGTGCGGGTCTAAATAAAATCAAACCGGAGACCGCTTTTAAAACCGAATTGAATTTTTCTCAAAAACATAACTTCATCTATGAATTAAACACACCCAAGCCAAGACTTAGGCCCAAAACATCAAAACCCTATTTCTTTATGAAGTAATTTTAGATGTCTGTGCCTCTTTAATTGTAGGTTTGAACATAATTTACATGTCTATGACTCTTTAAACTTTAATATGTATGACTTTTTTATGAAATAATTTTAACATTTGACAACCAAGGTCTTCAAAAGTCAAATTGGCAGCATGTTTATTGTGCCATTCAATAGCATTCAACCAAAAATCGGGTATGAAAACCGGTGCGGGTAACCGGTTTTCAAATCCGGTTTGAAAATTTCAGAAAAACCGGTTACCCGGATTAAAAGAGGTGCGGGTGAGGTTTAAGAAATTTAAGGTTTTTTAAAACCGGGGACCGAACCGGTTCTCAACCCTGTATAAGGAATAGTACTATCAAATTTTTCAGTTAAGGACCTCACTTCTTTAATCTGTTAAGCCTTCGTTAAACTTTTATGAGAACATACTTTCTTATTTCTTTCTTCCATTCCCATCAACTGTGCGTTGTACTAATCACTAAATCAGTGTTATTTCCATTTCCCTAATTCTAGAGGCGGCAATCATTGACACGACTCGAAAACACGACACAACCCGACACGAAATTAGCGGGTTAGGGTCAAGACGTTGTGACCCATTTAAGTAATTGGGTTGACACAACACGACACGAAACTTAAATGGATCTGGTTAAGGTTGATGTCTTTTGACACGAACCCGACACAAATAACCCCTTTATTTTAAAATTGTCATAATATATTTGGCTTAAGTCAATAACTCAACAAAACAACTTAAAAATTAGCATTTTGATTCATAATTTTTGGGATAATAGGGTTACAAAGCGTAGTTTATTGTTGCATTAGTTTATTGGGTTAAAAATGACCGGCTTAGAGATAAATAGATTAAACATATCGGGTTGGGTTATAGACAACATTAAATGGGTCGATTTAGGGTTGAGACAAATGACCCATTTCAAATTTACTTGGCGCTACCGCAATCTGAGTTATTTCGACTTAGCTACAAATAGTTGGAGTGTTAGATACAATTATTTTATATGAAGTTTTTAATGTTTTGCTCTATAATGAAGTGTCGACATTTCTTCGTTAGAAGAAAAAATCCCAATTACTTTGGTCCTAAACGGGAATTTGCGTTGCTTTTGAAACGGCATACTTTGCCGAGTCGTATTTGTTGTTGGACCTGTTTGAAGACGATGCTATAAAGTATCATATACGCGACACACCATTGAATATACATTATAGGATAGAACAAACAAATTTATTCCGTCCGTCTCAATCATTTATTGCCTATACAATTGCATAAACTTGTTTGGAGATGATGTGGATTAGTCTCAATGATGTTAGCAAAACCCAATAACGAAGCATCAGAATAGGCTACATAGTACCGAAAAGGCTACAAGTACACGAGGTGTACAAGGGCCTTGGTACACAGACCAGTGAGAGCACGCCAAGTGGAGTTTGGTAGGGACCATATGGAATCTTTTTTAAATGAGTTTTTAGAGGGATAAATTTGAAAATTTTGAATTTCAAATTCAAAAAGAGACAACCTATTAATTGCTACACTTTCCAAAGATCATTAGCAATATTAATCTAATTTTTTTATACTAATCTCTATACTAATTATTTTTTGTTTCTTATATTTATTTTATGTTCTTATTTATTTTAACCTCCTTTCTCTAACTAAAAAAATCGTTTCTCTCACTTAAAAAAAAATCGATATTTTTTTCCCCAAATCTAATAATCCATAAAAAAAATCAGTATATTTTTTTTTCCCAAATCTAATAATTCCTTAAAAAAATAAGTATATTTTGTTTCCAAATCTAATAATCATATTTAATTATTAAAATCTCATACTATATTTCAATTGTATCGACACCACCATCATCTTTCAAATATGAGTTTTAATCAATCTTGTTCTTGCGATTCACATTGTTATCATAACTTGGTTCCAATCCGTCAACTCGTGAAGAAAAATGAACCTAACAAAGGAAGGTTTTTTTATCGTTGTCCCTTATGGAAGGTATATTTATGTTTATAGCTCAAAATAATATAATTAGTATAATATCTATGTTTATTGCTCTAATTAATTTTTAATGCATCTTTAGACTGTTGATTGTGGTTACTTCGTATGGGATGAATGCGTGGAGGTTGATCGGAACATGAACAGGTTGATTGATCTAAACAACTCTTTGGAGGATAGGTTACGACAATTGACATCGGAAAATATTAAATGGAAATCTCATAAGTTACGTGCTACTAAATCAGAAAAGTTAGCTCGTCGGTTATTGTATTATTCATGGATTGTATTTGTATTATTATTATCAATTTGTATTGTGATAATACTACATAAATAAATAAGAGAAGAAGCTTTAATTTGTTATTGATTGTTGATCTAAATTTGTATTTTGACGATAGTTGTCCATTATTCGTTGTCGATCAAAAATAATTTCGGTCTCGGTTTGTTATGCTTGATTATTACTGTAAGGTTTTAAAACTTAAAATGAATCAATTGCAAAAAGAAAAACATTTAATTTGTAATGTGTTAACTTTGCAAATTGAAAATGACATTTACTTACTGACGTCCCAAGTAAATGAATGGATGAAAATGGCCCAATTGAGGAAGTAAATGGGTCGACGAGAAAGAATGGATGAAAATGGCCCAATTGAGGAAGTAAATGGGTCGACGAAAAGTAATCGATGAAAATGGCCCAATTGAGGAAGTAATAATGGGTCTAGTTACCGAAGGCCCAAGTAAGTTAGTTGATAAATAGAATGAGCCCAAATTGTTATATAAGACCTATATTTTGATTGGGCTTTTCCCCTATTGGGGCCACATTCCTAATGGTCTGCTTTTTAACATAGAAACATGGAAAATGAATATTAATGGCCCAAGTGAATAATGGTCAGTCCTACTGAAGAGTCTATCACACCCGAAATACTCGAGCGGGGGGGGGTGAATTGAGTATTTAAAAATTATGCCTACTTTTTATTTTATATCAAGGTAATTAATTACTTAAAGTTTATTGATTAAACTTTAACTAATTAACTAATTGATTATGAACGAATGAAATGACTGAAACGAAAGATGCAAAGACACACGATATTTGAAGTGGTTCAGCTTCACACGTCGAAGCCTACGTCCACTATTCTCGATTAATAATTTTAGTACCTTACTCCGGATTACAAAATTATCAACCCAACTCGTATAGTTAACTCTAACTATAACTCGATTTGAATATCACTAGATATTCGATTTGACTATCTTAAGTTACTAAGAAAGCACTTGATTGTTCTTCTAAGTGTTCACACAATTGAACGAGTAAGAAACAATATGAAGTACTATTATCTTATGACGTAATCTTAAGGAAAGATAAGCAATTTGAAGAGCACGACTTTTAAGTAAATATTTTTCTAAAACAAAACAATAAGACAATTAAGAATTAAACTCAAATATGTTTTGCAAAGTTTCTTGTATTTCGAAAAGCTTAAATAAATGAAGAATGATCAATTGTATTTATAGTAGAAGTGGGTACTAGGGTTTGCACGAAACCCTAGAATGCCGTGGGATAGGCGGCAAGGGTATAAGAGATAAATTTTATCTCTTCCCTAAATATAATCCAAGATAATTTAGTCTTAAGTAAATAAGATAAAAGTAAATCTTATTTAACAAGTAAAACTATATCTTTAAGATGTTAGGATAAGTAAACAAATCAAATCATATATTATAAAGATAGGAAAGTATCTTATATAAATATAAGCTAGATTTGATTAGATAGTTTACTTAATCTCAACAACCTCACACGCTCCCAATGGTTTGCAGCTCACGGTTGAACCCTAGGCCCGTGTCCATCTTGGATAAAACCTATCTCCTTGGATTAGGATTAGATTAGATAGACTAGCAAACCCTAGGTAGCATGACGACCCATAAGTCGTTTTACTAACCAATAGGAATATGCAAGTCACCAATTATAATAACCCATAATTCAACTCTACTATATACAAAAGATTTCGAAATATGTTTAAGAGAATTTTACTCTTTGAAAAATGATTTTAAAACTATTAAAATCGTGCCTTTAAAATGCTACCTAAAGTTATAGTAGAAACAAATTTATAACTTTAAGTTTGGTTAGTAAAGTTATAGGTGAAATAGCTATAACTTTACTTCCCAATATTCTTATCTTAAGATACCGTCATTAGATGAAGACCTATACTAACTAATCTTCCTGGAGATCTTCAGTAAAGGATCTTCTCTTTATTTTGACCAAAAGCTCTTCATCTTGAGCTTTGTTAAAGACTTGATCTAGCCTTTTGCTTGAATGATCATCATACATGAAACTTGTTACGATTGCTTATGATGCTTTAAGAACTTCTAATGTTATAGCTCAAGTTTATAACATGACTTGAATGACGCTTCACAAATCTTCAATGTTATAGCTAAGAGAGCTATAACATTACTTGCTAAACTTGTAATCCTAAGTTAATCTATCAAAGACTTGAACAAACAATTACGAGCAAGAGTATATAAAATAAGACATACACTTGTCATTATCAAAACTTAATCATATATCTATATGGTCCAACAAATTCCCCCTTTTTGATGATGACAAGTCTCTTAAGATTTGTGACTAAGTGTAAGTTCCCCCTCAACAAAATACTATAAAAAATCATAGACAGTTGAACGCAAGAACAATCACTTATATACAAAGTATAGCTTCTAAGGACCTTAAGAGATTAAAGATTCCGACAAGGAGCAAGCTTAGGCAAATACTTAAGTCACGAAGATTTCTTCCCCCTCTTGACATCATCGAAAAGACGAGAAAAGACATAAAACAACTAGAATAATATTAGTCGAGACACAATGTAAGCATGCAACGAGATATTAGAAAACGAGAAAGTAATCTACATTAACATGCCAAAATATAAAGTAAGCATACTACAAACCAAATTAGTCTAATTGCCAACCGGGCGAATAAGAACAAGAGTTTTAAGCCAAATGGGCCGAATGAGAAGTAAGCCAAAATGGGCCGAATTAGACAATTATTCAAAATATAAAGTCTAACAAAAGAAAAGGCAAGGAAAAGAAGAGGACGGGTTTAAGGAATGTCACGTTTCACGACATTTGGGTTGACATAACCGGGACGGGTCCTAAACTCAAGAGAGTCGAGACGATCGAAGCATGAACGGACGTGATTAGCTTGAGCCGTGAGACACTGCTCAAAATTAAGCACCTTCATTGACAAGGCTTGAGTAGCCTCGTACACAACCCGCATATCCTCATGCATAGCCTTCCCTTCCTTCCACAAGGCTCCACCTTGACTAGCCAAATTAGCTAACGAGCTAGAATGACGAACACACTCTTTTGCCGCCCTAGCCGCATCCTTAGCCATAGCATCCACTCGTGTTTCAAGCCCATGTAAAAAAGACAAGACTTCACCATGATCCGAACCCTTCGAACCCGAAGCCTCACCCTTGTCTTTTCCCAAACCCGAGACCAATTCCACAACCATCTTATTTTGTGCATCCAATTTTTCACAAATACTAGCCATAAACACTTCCAATTTTTGTTCAATAACCGAGACCACATCAGACGATTTCTCCACCACATTCCCTTTTGACAAAAACACCAAGTCGGGTCCAATGGCACCAACTTTCATCAATTTAAGATGAGTGTCACACATCTCATCTTTCACCCTTACACCATAACTGGAAATCCCAATCACCCCTTTTTGTTCCAAAAGTCGAGAGACCCACATGCCATAAGGCAAATCCAAAGTTGTATAAAATTTTTCTTGATGACACAAACACTAGTTTGAATGATTTTATGAAACACAAGACGAGGAAGACTAACTTTGGTTCCCTCGAGCCACCTAGACAACAACAACATCTCATAGCTAGACAACTTATCACGACCACCCCGTCGCGGAACAACCGTGTTCCAAATGAAATTAAGAAAGAATTTCAATTTTGGGGTAAACGATCCCGCAAGCATGTTACTCGACCCCGTAGCATCAACATCAAACGACTTCTTAATTTTAAGCTTCTCTTCCTCCGTCACATCTCCCCATTCCGCACTCGGATTTATTTCGATCCCAGCATCGTGACCGAAAACAGAGTACAAAAATCGGCAAGGGAGATTTTGACTTCGGAATCATTTACCACCGCATGCAACACATTATTTTTGACAAAGACGGAAGAATAAAATTGGATTACTTCTATAGGATAAACCGGACCAACAAAGGAACAAACTTTCTTCCATTCTTGAAAATTCAAGAAATCCTTAAAGAATTGCAAGGCTTCGATTTTTCCATACCACTTTTCGGAATAGAGACGACCACCATGAATACCGTATCTCATGACTTTGTTGACACGGGTTCTTTCATCCGCGGTGAGTCGAAGAGTATCAAGCCCCTTTGATGTTGCATTCGGCATATATTCCCGAAACATTGTCCTTTGAGGACCTTCTTGAGTAGCTACAACCTCGCTTTCTTCCACCGAGTCTTCAAACCCCACGTCCTTCTTTTTCCCTTTATTCAACTTCCGTCTTTTCCCTTCTAAGTTAGGATCAACCCTAAGTTATGATCGGGGTTAGTTGGTTTTTGGTTTGAAGAAGGTGAGGGAGTTTTGATAGGGACATAGGTTTTAGTGCATGAAGGTTTGGATGACCCGGTCCGAGTTGTGGACCGAGTTGAGGGCGAGTGAAATCGGGTTGAGGGAGGGGTCATGATGGTGAAAGGATTTTTGGAGGTTAAGAGTGTAGAAAAGTCTAAAAAGTGATTTTGGGTTTTGTGTTTGTGATGGTGATGGTGACGGTAGGAGGGAGTATTTATGGGAGTTGGAATCTCATTATGGTAATAGAGATGTAGGGGAAGTAGGATAGTGGAGGTGGCGTGTGGAGATGAGTTAGGTAAATTTCCTTTTTTTTTTTTTTTTTTTTTTTTTTAATAAAGGATTTACCAAAAGATAGACAAGTGGTTAGGGTAAAAGATATGGTAAGATATATAAGGATAAAGTAAGATATGGTGAGAGATAATTTTATGGAAAATTTCGGTTTTGGCAAGAAAAACGAGCGATTGGTTACGACTCTTGGCTCATAATAAACTTAAAATATATATGACTAGAAAATGGAATATTCTCATAATATAATATAAAGTTGACATAAATAAAAGTGCAACTAAAAATACGGACACAGTCATACAATCTCGTCAAATCTAGTCAGTCATATAGAGAATAAAATTTTGTGACAAGTTTAGTTGCCACCAATTAAACCAATTTCCAATCGTAAAATCTCAAAACGTTCTCTAGCCAATGCTTTGGTAAAAATGTCAGCCCATTGTTTTTCTGTACTACAAAATTCCATTCTTATGTTGCCCTTATCTACATGATCCCGTAGAAAATGGTGTCTAATGTCTATATGCTTAGTACGTGAATGTTTGTGCGGGGTTTTTAGAGATAATTATAGCACTTGTGTTGTCACACAGAATAGGTATACACCCAACATTAACACCATAATCACATAGTTGTTGCTTAAGCCACAAAAGTTGAGAACATACCAGTCCAAAGAAGAATGTATTCGGCTTTAGCGAGAGATAATGCAACGGAATTTTGCTTCTTGGATCCCCACGTGATGATACATGGTCCAACAAATGTGGCTATGCCGGAAGTACTTTTTCTGTCGAGTGAACATCCTGCATAATCTGCATCTGAATACCCTATGAGATCGAAATTACACTCAAGAGGATACCACAGATATAACTTAGATGTACCGATCAAATACTTCAAGATTCTCTTAATCGCCATCATGTGCGATTCTTTAGGGCACGATTGAAATCGAGCACAAACGCATACACTAAACATAATATCCGGACGACTAGCAGTTAAATAAAGAAGTGAGCCAATCATACCTCGATAAGTCGTTTCATCGACAGACTTACCATTCTCATCTAAGGTCAACTTCTTCTCAGTACCCATAGGAGTTGGCTTAGAATTAGAATTTTCCATACCGAATTTCTTGATTAGCTCCTTGATGTATTTTTGTTGGTGTATCATAATCCCTTCAGCAGTTTGTTGGATTTGGAGTCCAAGGAAGAACTTGAGTTCTCCCATCATGCTCATCTTGAATTCTGAGGTCATTAAATCTGAAAAATACTTGCATAGACGATTATTAGTTGAACCAAAAATAATATCATCAACGTAAATTTGAACGACTAATAAATCGGAAACCTCAGTCTTCAGGAATAGGGTTTTGTCGACAGATCCTCTTTTAAAACCACTTTCTAGAAGATATTTTGACAATCTGTCGTACCACGATCTCAGAGCTTGTTTCAAACCATACAAAGCTTTATCCAATTTGAAAACGTGGTTTGAAACTTGCTATCGAGAAATCCTGGTGGTTGTTCAACAAAAACCTCCTAATTCAAATAACCGTTAAGAAAAGCTGTTTTAACGTCCATTTGAAAAAGTTTTATTCCTTTATGAGCAGCAAATGCTATTAATAATC
The DNA here is from genome assembly GCF_048544455.1 of Silene latifolia. Classification (NCBI taxonomy): domain Eukaryota; kingdom Viridiplantae; phylum Streptophyta; class Magnoliopsida; order Caryophyllales; family Caryophyllaceae; genus Silene; species Silene latifolia. Next base: position 30,071,077 of record NC_133529.1, on the reverse strand, counting down.
TAATAGCCTCAAGTCTGGCTACAGGAGCGAAGGTCTCATCGTAGTCAATTCCTTCTTGTTGATTATACCCTTGTACAACCAATCTAGCTTTGTTTCGAACAATCACTCCTGTATCGTCCAACTTGTTTCTAAACACCCATCTCGTACCGATGACCGTTCGATCTTTAGGTCTCGGAACCAAATGCCACACTTTGTTTCGTTCGAACTATTGAAGCTCTTCTTGCATTGCCACGATCCAATCTGGTTCGGCAAGTGCTTCTTTGATATTTGTTGGCTCAATGGTTGACAAAAATGAGTAGAAAGAGCAGAAATTGTTGAGTCTTCTCCGAGTTCGAACGCCTTCATTCAAACTTCCTAGGATGGTTTCCATTGGATGGGAATCCTTATATTTCCATTTCTTAGAAATATGAGGCACATCTTCATCTGAACTTGTCTCGCCTTCTTCGAATGATTGGGGTCCAAGCCTTGTTCCCCCTGAGTCCAAGTCCGGGGTTATAACGAATCGATTATAACTTTGGACTTAGTTCGTTGATTTGAAGTTGAAGTTATATCTTCATCAGTTATAACTTTATCCTCCAATTGCTTGGATTGAGAAGAGGTTGTAGTATCATCAACTAAACTCTCAGTACTCTTTCCTTTATCATTCGAAGGGGTTCCTTGTTCATCATTTGTGCCCTCAATTTCTTTATCTTCCTCATCCAATTCTGGAAGTTCATCCCTGGATAGCCGGAAATCAGGTTCGTTCAAATCTTCTTCCTCATCCTGGATCCACCTCTACTTCTTACCTTCATTGGGCCACAAAGATCCATGTGCACGAGTTCTAGTGGTTCCTTGGTACTTACTATTCTCTTAGGTTTGAACGATGATCTAACGTGCTTGCAACGGGCACAAGAATCACACAGAGTTTCTTGATCGAATTTGATTGATGGAAGTCCTTCAACCAGATCCCATTTCTTTAGCTTATTCAATGTTGTTGAGTTTATGTGAGCAAATCTTTTGTGCCAAAGGCACGGATCATCTGTCGTTACTTTCATGCATGTGAATGAATTAGTAGGAATGTTATTTAGGTCAATCATATAGACATTCCTTCTACGGTGTCCTTCAAGCACAACACTACTTGTTCCTTCAATTATTATTCGATAGGAATCTGAATGAAAAACAACTTTATTTCCTTTGTCGCATAATTGAGAGATACTGAGCAAGTTGTGTTTGAGACCACTAACAAGATAAACATCACTAATTGCATGAGAAGATGATATTCCAACTTTACCTACACCGATGATCTTACCCTTCTTGTTGTCACCAAATGTGACCTTACCTCCATCGAAAGGTTCAAGTGAAAGAAATAAGTTTATATCTCCAGTCATGTGCCTTGAGCATCCACTGTCAAGGTACCATAGATTATTTTCTTTCACCACAACCTGCGCAAAATGATTAGATACGTTTTAGGTACCCAAGCTAAGTTGGGTCCTTTGACGTTAGTCACTCTAAAAACTAGGTCTTTTCTAATCCAAACCCTTTTTATGACTTTACGTTTTGGAGGCGAATGGGTTTGTTTAGGAACCGTCTTGGGTTGAGTTATGGGTTCCTTATGTCGTGGTCTTTCAGGTTGTTTGGGGGGAGCTTTGGTTTTGAAGGGCTCAGGTGTTTGCTTTGATTTGGTAGCCTTCTTGAAGTCGAAGCTCATATCGTAAAACCAACGATGATCATTGTTGCGTTTTCACCGGTACTTGTTGGATGGGGTATTGACGCTTTCCTCGAAGATAGTGTCGATGCTTTGACAAAGTTAATTCCTTTACTTAAATCCGAGCATATTTGACACAATTTTCTTGGATATGTCCAAAGATGACCACAAGTAATTGCAAATCAAGTATTCAAGTAAATTTGTATATTTTCTCCTTCTGAAGTCTCGTTCGGAAGGGGTTGATTTGCATTTAGAGTGATCTCTACGACCGTAGCACTCGTGTCCTAATCCCATTTTCATGTTATTATCTGATTGCTCAGTTAGGAAATTTAGAACACGTGTGCTACCTTCCCATTTCTCATGAACTTTTCTAGCATGCAAAAGTAATTCCTTTAGGGACTCTATTTCTTTGTTGCATTTGGAATGGTCTGACTCTACGACTTTGGGAGGATGAGTCTCTTTATAATTGTCACGAAAGTTCTGGAATCTATCATTAAGAACTCGTACCATCTCGGTATGCGTTCTTTTAGTATTTAAAAGAACAGTCTTAGATTCGTTTAATTGCTGAGTTAGAGATTCAATCTCCTTCTTTTGATCTGTGATCACGGCTTCTCTAGCCGTAGCCTTGGTCTCAAGTAGCTCTTTGACTTTCCTCAATTCCAATGTTATAGCTTCACTAGCTATAACTTTGGCTTGAAGATGCTTAATGTTGAGTTTTAGGTCTGAGGTTATAGCTTCATTAGCTATAACTTTAGACTCAAGAACCTTCTTCTCAGCATTTGTCGAATCTGAAGTTGTAGCTATATTAGCTGTAACTTTAGATTTGAGCTTTTTGGCCTTTGCCTTAAGGAGTTGATTCTCTTCAGCAATATCGAGAATTTGTTCTTTCAAATCTTTCAATTCCATCTCTTGTTCGTGACACTTATCAAGAGATTGCTCAAAATATTCTATTAAAGCATTCTTAGAAAGTTTCTTGACACTCTTCTTAAGTTCAAGATAGCTTACCTCTTCTTCTTCTTCTGAATCGGAATCTCCTAGGAAGCAGCAGTAGGAGTCCACACTATCTTTGTCATTGTCTGAGAAGAGGTCGAGGCTGACGTTGCTTAAGCATAGGTTAGCAACTTCTTCTTCTTCTTCTTCTGATGCTTCGTCGTCCTCAGGGTCTAGATCTCCCCAGCAAGATGCTATCATCACTTGCTTGAATTCCCTTTTAGTCTTCTCACGTTTTGCTTTGTCCTTAATTTTCTCCCATGTGGGACAATCCTTAATCATATGACCGGATTCTCCACACTTGAAGCATCCTCTATTAGCAAACGTATTTTTTGACTCTGAAACTTTCTTATTAGAGAACTTATTATTATTGTTATTGAACGATTTTGCTTGCTTATTTCTGAAAATACGTTTGTTGAATCGTTTAGCAAACAAGACCATTTCGTCCTCTATTTCTACATCTCCTTATTCCTTGGCAGAAGCTTGTAGAGCCATGCTCTTCTTATTACTGGACTCGGCCTCGTCGTCATCCAAGACGAGTTCATGAGCCATAAGAGCACCAATGAGTTCTGCATAAGGGAGAGAAGTGAGATCTCTTACTTCTTCCATAACCGTGACCTTGGGACGCCATTTCTTGGTTAAACTCCTAAGTACTTTTCTAGCAATATCCTCGGAGTTGAAGGTTTTACCAAGATTTTTGAGCTCATTGACTATATTAAATGGAAATCTCATAAGTTATGTGCTACTAAATCAGAAAAGTTAGCTCGTCGGTTATTGTATTATTCATGGATTGTATTTGTATTATTATTATTATCAATTTGTATTGTGATAATACTACATAAATAAATAAGAGAAGAAGCTTTAATTTGTTATTGATTGTTGATCTAAATTTGTATTTTGACGATAGTTGTCCATTATTCGTTGTCGATCAAAAATAATTTCGGTCTCGGTTTGTTATGCTTGATTATTACTGTAAGGTTTTAAAACTTAAAATGAATCAATTGCAAAAAGAAAAACATTTAATTTGTAATGTGTTAACTTTGCAAATTGAAAATGACATTTACTTACTGACGTCCCAAGTAAATGAATGGATGAAAATGGCCCAATTGAGGAAGTAAATGGGTCGACGAGAAAGAATGGATGAAAATGGCCCAATTGAGGAAGTAAATGGGTCGACGAAAAGTAATCGATGAAAATGGCCCAATTGAGGAAGTAATAATGGGTCTAGTTACCGAAGGCCCAAGTAAGTTAGTTGATAAATAGAATGAGCCCAAATTGTTATATAAGACCTATATTTTGATTGGGCTTTTCCCCTATTGGGGCCACATTCCTAATGGTCTGGTTTTTAACATAGAAACATGGAAAATGAATATTAATGGCCCAAGTGAATAATGGTGGAGTCCCATCAAGAGTCTATCACACCCGAAATACTCGAGAGGGGGAATTGAGTATTTAAAAATTATGCCTACTTTTTATTTTATATCAAGGTAATTAATTACTTAAAGTTTATTGATTAAACTTTAACTAATTAACTAATTGATTATGAACGAATGAAATGACCAAACGAAAGATGCAAAGACACACGATATTTGAAGTGGTTCAGCTTCACACGTCGAAGCCTACGTCCACTATTCTCGATTAATAATTTTAGTACCTTACTCCGGATTACAAAATTATCAACCCAACTCGTATAGTTAACTCTAACTATAACTCGATTTGAATATCACTAGATATTCGATTTGACTATCTTAAGTTACTAAGAAAGCACTTGATTGTTCTTCTAAGTGTTCACACAATTGAACGAGTAAGAAACAATATGAAGTACTATTATCTTATGACGTAATCTTAAGGAAAGATAAGCAATTTGAAGAGCACGACTTTTCGTAAATATTTTCTAAAACAAAACAATAAGACAATTAAGAATTAAACTCAAATATGTTTTGCAAAGTTTTTTGTATTTCGAAAAGCTTAAATAAATGAAGAATGATCAATTGTATTTATAGTAGAAGTGGGTACTAGGGTTTGCACGAAACCCTAGAATGTCGTGGGATAGGCGGCAAGGGTATAAGAGATAAATTTTATCTCTTCCCTAAATATAATCCAAGATAATTTAGTCTTAAGTAAATAAGATAAAAGTAAATCTTATTTAACAAGTAAAACTATATCTTTAAGATGTTAGGATAAGTAAACAAATCAAATCATATATTATAAAGATAGGAAAGTATCTTATATAAATATAAGCTAGATTTGATTAGATAGTTTACTTAATCTCAACAACCTCACACGCTCCCAATGGTTTGCAGCTCACGGCTGAACCCTAGGCCCGTGTCCATCTTGGATAAAACCTATCTCCTTGGATTAGGATTAGATTAGATAGACTAGCAAACCCTAGGTAGCATGACGACCCATAAGTCGTTTTACTAACCAATAGGAATATGCAAGTCACCAATTATAATAACCCATAATTCAACTCTACTATATACAAAAGATTTCGAAATATGTTTAAGAGAATTTTACTCTTTGAAAAATGATTTTAAAACTATTAAAATCGTGCCTTTAAAATGCTACCTAAAGTTATAGTAGAAACAGCTATAACTTTAAGTTTGGTTAGTAAAGTTATAGGTGAAATAGCTATAACTTTACTTCCCAATATTCTTATCTTAAGATACCGTCATTAGATGAAGACCTATACTAACTAATCTTCCTGGAGATCTTCAGTAAAGGATCTTCTCTTTATTTTGACCAAAAGCTCTTCATCTTGAGCTTTGTTAAAGACTTGATCTAGCCTTTTGCTTGAATGATCATCATACATGAAACTTGTTACAGTTGCTTATGATGCTTTAAGAACTTCTAATGTTATAGCTCAAGCTGCTATAACATGACTTGAATGACGCTTCACAAATCTTCAATGTTATAGCTAAGAGAGCTATAACATTACTTGCTAAACTTGTAATCCTAAGTTAATCTATCAAAGACTTGAACAAACAATTACGAGCAAGAGTATATAAAATAAGACATACACTTGTCATTATCAAAACTTAATCATATATCTATATGGTCCAACACCTACCAAGTTAAATTGCATAATTATTTGTAGCAGCATAAGATCTCGTTGTGGCGTTTGTTACTCGCTTGGCCGTGTTCTCCTCATGTGCCGGATTTTTTTTGGATTAAAATTAGTCATCACACATTGGTAAAATTACGGGTATTTTTTTAACGAAGAACGTAAGATAGTAATTAAAAAAAATAACAGGAATTTGAAAAGGAAAATGGGTAGTTGATAATCATAGATCCATTGAAAAATATAAACCAACCTTTTAATCCTTACAAAATACGTACTATATAAACCATATTTAACCTAACTAAAAACCAAGAAGTTCAAGTTGATGAAGCTCCAACTCAATTTTCTGGATTTCAATCACCCCTTGTTCACGATTAGCTTTCACTTCATGTATAAGAGCTTCCATATTTTCCTGCACGTCCTTCATCCCTCTACTTATTGCCCGCTGCCTTATCACCTCCGCTCGGTCTATTAGATCGGCCAACTGAGTGTCAATCTCTCGCAACCGAGCGAGTTTGATTCTGCGATTGATAGTGTATTGTACTAATATAGGAATGAACTGTCTAACCATCTGAAATTCATACGAGTTAATTAAATTAAAAATAAAACGTTATGTAAAAGGAAAATTGGATGACAACTACCATTCATATCCCATCGCCAATATGGACATAAACCGTTTATATTCAATCAAAAAATAGTTATGATTGACGAGTTATTAAATTGATTGTCACATACATGCAAAAATCGTTTACGGTTTTAAACTTATACAAACGATTTCATTTAAAAGAAAGAATGGTTAAATATCTTGATGAAATGAGCAGTAAAAAAGAAAGAATGGTTAAAATACCTTGATGAATGATCAAACAATTAGTAACAAGAGTTGTGAACAAGTTTGGAGTCCTCCTTACAAGTATATATGAGATCTAGGGTTTGTGTTGTAAAGGGAGTTTTATTTTTGTAGATGAATGTAAAATACTGTCATATTCCTTTTATAATGGGGAGAAAGACAATTTTTTAATTTTTGTAATTAGTGATGTTTAAAATCGTCTATATTCAATTAAAAAAATTAAAGCTTTATGTAAAAAGAAACAAATATAACAACCTTTCATATCACATAAACCGTTTATATTCAATTAAAATATAATTATGATTGAGGACTTATTAAATTGATTGTCGCATACATGCAAAAATTGTAAACTATACAAACGATTTAATTTAAAGGAATGAAGGGTTAAATACCTTGATGAATGAATTAGTAACACAAGAGTTGTGAACAAGTTTGGAGTCCTCCTTACAAGTATATATGAGATCTAAAGGTAGTTTTATTTTTGTAGATGAATGTAAAATAGTGCCATTTTCCTTTCATAATGGGGAGAAAGATAAATTTTTTTATTTTTCTTATTAGTGATGATGTGTTTAAATCCTGTCAATTGGAAGTCAAATCAACATGCATGCATGCTAGATTTCTGCCGTTTCGTTGCTTGCTTACACGACACACATAATCAAATCAAATCAATTGTAATTCTTTTTGTGTTGTGTTTAGTCAAATCAAAATAATTTATACGGACTACTTAATAGGAAAATCAATCCACATTTTTAACTATTAATAGATATTCATATGTTATATCGAAACCAAAGAAAATCAATGATAATAAAACTGATTCAAATGGAAAATATTAAAAACCCACATTTAAAATTTACATACTTAATATAAGTGACATCATGCATGCCCACTAAATTAAATAGAACTTAAACGAGAAATAGAGGCTCTTAGGGAGGCATTCTCTTCCATGATTTTGATCTTCACCTCCTTTGCTAGTTTGAGGTCTCGTAAAGCAGATGCAATATCTGCCTGCATCTTCTCCAACTCCGGCATAAAGCCACGATCTTTGGCCACCTTGAGTGGGATCTGAACATTAACAAGGAATAGGTTGTCCTTCCTTTCGATTTCCTCTAAGCGATTTATGAAACATTTGTTGTACTCGATTGTAATCAATGTTTTGGTAATGTTCCGATCCATTATTTTGAAGGAAGTTTTCAGTTTAGGTTTTAAAGGTTTAGGGTTTAAAATATTGATAGACAAATCAAATTAGATAATGGCTTGGGTAGTAGATGTGGTTAGGATTTACTGAATATAAGTATCATATATATAAATAAAGTGTGGGTCGTGTCTTTTCATATGCCACACAGGAGGATTTTTAATTATAAATTAAAATTAACAAGTGGAAGTTGAATTAAAATTAATATGTTTATAGGAAATGACAACTTGTCCTTTAATCTTACGGTACAATGAATTGTATTTTAATAAATTTTACGTAATTAATATAATTCTGAGTATTTAAAACCGATATTTATTTATCAACTCTTGTTCAAGTACGAAATTAAAATGACGTCACATAGTTAACATTCAAAATCGAACAAAATATAAAAGGGTAGAAGAGAAAACCCAACCATGATAGTACTAAAATGAAGTAATATTAAGATAAACTTAAATAAGAAAAGTACAACATAATAATATTATAAAAATAAAACATGCATAGATATTAATTGGAAATAAAATACATGAACATCTAATTAAGGACTTCTTTTAATCCTTACTAATTTAAGGATTTTAAAGCCTTTAGATCATCCTCAAGTTCTTTCCTAAGGTCGATGCATTTTCCATAAGAAACAAACAAGGATTGTATGAGATCATCCGCTTCCTTTTCAATCTCCTTAACGCCCTGTACATAACAATAGTTCCGAGTTTCAATCGCACCAACAATCATCTTCATCGTTCTCAACTCTTGTTCAAGTACCGTTTGAATGTTTTTTTCCAAATTGGCGATCAAACCCATTGACATACCACTTAGGTTTGCCATTTGAAATCTTTTGTAGTTTTAGTGAGAAGAAAGAGATAACTATTGTTATTTTAAATTGTTTTCTTTTAGAATGATGTTAACTACCAAATATTTATAATTGAATTTATGACCTTTGGAGAACCGTGCGTTGAATAGTTAAAAAAAATTGCCACTTGCGTTTTTATTTTTATTTTTATTTTTGACAAATTGGTTCATAAATTATGACTGTTGGTGATTGCCAATTTCATTTACCTTGCAAACAATGGCCACTTGCATAGAAATCAAATGAATGATACACCTAATGTAAGAGGTAGAAGTAGAGAAAACCCAACAATGTTAACTAATTTAGAAATAATACCAGGATAAACTTAAAAAAAAGTACAACGTAATTATATAACTAAATATCAAACATGAATAAAATAAGGTCTCCTAATCCTTATTAATAATGAACTTTAGAGCGTCAATATCCTCTTCAAACCCTTTTCTAAGATTGTTAAATTTTTCATACGTACCCAACACGTATTTGATGAAATCATCCGCGTCCTTTTCTGTTTCCTTAAGGCCCCTTAAATAACAATCGTTACGAGTTTCAATCCCCCCGACAACCACCTTCATTGCTTTGAACTCGAGTTCACGAAGATTGGAAACTTGTTCTTCTAAAAATAGCAACGATTCAATTAACAATTCATTAAGGTTTCTCATTCTAAAAATTTTAGTTGATTTATTTAGAGAGAAGATAAAAGGTGAAATAGTTTAGAAAGAGAGGAATAGTTATGTTTTAGAATGGCTACTTTGTGTTAGCTCCCCACTATTTATAATTAAGTTGGTGACTGTTCTACTACCATGACATCAAAGAAATTAATTAAATTAAATTAATATAATATAAATTTAATTTAAAATTACTTTTTAATTACCGTTGCTTCACCATTGCTCTATTAAATATAAAAAAATAAGTTGGTGATTTGTTGGCGTACCATTCTTTGTATTTTGATTGAAATTATATAAATAATTGAAATTGGCATAATTTTTAAATACTTTAATTTAGCACATTTGAAGGTAAATTAAAGAGTGCAAGGATTTGAAACGTAAAATCGAACTGGTAGATAAGACTTAATACTGAATTGAAAATAGGAACATGTAGATACCTCATTTCTGCACCTTTCGCAAACCACCCGGTGATGATTGGGCCGCATGTTTGGTATGCGGAACGATTTGTGACAGTTCGTAAGATTATCGTCAAGTGATTGCTCAAATATTAATGTCTACCTCTTAGTTGTCATCTACGTCCCGATACGGTCGTTTTGACAGTAATTAGAGTACATTCGGAGTCCGGGCCTAAAACCGTCTCCATTTTCTGATAACCGTTAAATCCCGAGTCAGAATGTTCTGGAATGTTCCGGATATTTCTATTCCATATTTCATAAATTTTATCTTTTGGCAAACAATTTCCCGTAATATTCACATAAGATATTAAGGAAAACCGAATTATTTCCGTCCTACCATAACTCAAACACGGAAATCTTTCTTCCGCAGGAGGAAACCCCTTGGGAACAGGCACGCAGCAGTCTTTGCGCCTCTTCCAAGAGACGCAGATGATCGCGCGCTTTTCCCAGGCCCTTTTACTCGCGTATTTCTCGTATCTTTTTCATATCTTTCCGAGATTCACTTCCAAAGAGTCTCCGAAACCCTAATTCCTCCACGTGATTAGTATAAATAGGAGCCTTCGTTCCTCATATTTCTCACGCGAGTGTCCGCCCTTCTCTTCTCCCTTTGCATTCTAGACTTTGTTCTTACTTTTTGGCGTCTACGTGCTTGAACTTTCGACCACGAAAGCTCGGATCCTTCTGAGTACCAGCCTCCCCGTTTGCATGACCGACCAATTTGACCAACTCCACATCAATCAACTTAATTAACTAAATCGTTTTCCTCTTACGAGGGCACTTTCTTTGCATTCGCGTCGAGCATCACTAATCGATATCTTAGTCCTTCTCGTTTCGTCAACATGTAAGTCTGAGGGTGTAATCTCTCTTTTTATTTATTGTATTTATTATTGTATCATCAATTGTAAGGTTTATGTCGAAAATATCATTAAAACCGATTTCTAAAACCATGCTTTAAAATCTCCTTTTACGGATTTCCGAGATAAATAGCAGTCGAGAAAGGACGCAAAGAATCGCTGCGCCTCTTCGAAGGAGCGCAGTTCCTGCTGCGCCTCTTCGTGAGGCTGCCGTAGTTCCTGCTTCCTTTCTTCTTCGTTCGTCCTCTGTTATTCGTCAAGTTTCTTTCTTTTGTTTCGTTTGTTTGTTAATTCTTCATCATAATTAACATTTATATTTAATCATCATCATTAATATGTTTTAATCGTCACAAATCCGACTTAAATCCCAAGTAATCCAATATTTGCGGGTTTTCGTCATTAAATTCAATTCCGGGTTGTAGAGATTCAATTCATCAATATTGGGTTTCTGGAATTCGTCTTTGATATAGTTTTCATCTGTCTTTTGTCGTATTTATCGCATATTCGTCATTAACCCATCGTATCTAACTTAATTAATTGATTTAATTTGTTTAGCTTGTTAATATTTTTCACTCCTGTAATTAATCCATCTTATGTTAATTCGTTTAAATTCCGTCTTATTCATGTTTTACTGTTTTCATGACCCATTCATATGTTTTTTTGGTGTAAACCGGGGTGTCCACCGTCGACAACAGTGTATAATCCACCCATTCATATGTTAAATAATCTATTAATCACTTCCATCCGAGTAAATATCATTAATCACTTCCATCCGAGTAAATATCATCAATCGATCATTAAATTCACCAATTAACATTAACGGCTTGCAATTACGGCTTCACAGCCAGAACTGAGCCAAGGAACAGACGCAACGTCTGCTGCACCTATTCCAAGGGACGCAGCTTTGCTGCGCCTGTTCCCGGATGAGTTCTGTCTCTGAACTCCGTTTCTGCCTTGACCTAATTTAAATTAGTTTACGTATTAATCAACTATTATCCGTACTATCACCTTCTGTTGTGTTCGTTAATTTGTTCTTTTATCTCCTTTTCTCAAATTATCCGTTTTAAAGGTATTTTCGACATAAATCGCCTAATCCTTTGTAATTAATGTAATTTTCATTATTGTAATTTATAATTATTGTGTTTCTTTTATTGTTTGTATGTTTTCACATATAATCAACCTTAAATCCCTAATTCGACCCAATTGTATGCTAATTACGTTTCACCGACTTAGTCTAATTCTCACATGCTAGGATTAAAACTTGGATGTTGCATTGCATGCATATAGCCGACGATATATCAAGTACGAATAACTTCCCTAATAATTAGTAGAGGCCGCTATCGAGGCGGGCGGGATTAGGTGTTCTATCAAAAGAGCTTCCTAATACGTACCCTCACCCCTTACTCCAGATATCTGTGAACACCCGTGTTCATTGGCATCCACGAGAGTCATTCTAGACATAGAATGCTAAGGGTAACGATTGCTTAGTGTTCATGTCTCTACTTTGTGTCTTGACATGACACGAGGTATTCGAACGGTTCCAATTTCCCATAAAAATTGGTGGCAACTCCATACAAAAATGCAAACGCTTGTTTCTCTTTTCCTCCCAAACGCCCCCGTGGGACCTCGCTGTCCACAGTTTGGCGACTCCGCTGGGGATAATACACTTACGTGTAGCAAGGGTGAAACTTGAACAAGGTTAGGGAATAGTTTGTACAAGACAATTGTCGGTTTTCATAACTCGGTCTTCCTAGACCGTTTTATTCGGCCTTCCTAGGCCCAACCCAACCTATTCGACCAATCGTCCCGTCTAAACAGTCCTAATTCTTATTTGGGCCTAAGGATGGATAGGGATTGACGTCATCCATACCATGATGCTTACTCTTGTTTGTATCAAGGGCCTTCACTACTTGAGGAAATGGACTAGGAATCGGCCTTACTCTTGTTTGGTACGAGCCTCTCCACAGACTTCGGGTTTGATGGTTCGGTATGGCAACCCACCCTTTAAACCAAAACCCTTTTAAATGCACTCAGCATCCCGTTATAATGCTTGTATAAATGTTTGTACCTTACGTGATCACCATTTCTAAATAAAACCATGACGAATTTTGTAAAAAAATCAAAACCTCTTTTAAAATGTAAATTTTCGAAAAAGGCCAAATTTAGCGCAAAATAAGCCTAAAATCTGTCCATATGTCGAGTCAAACTTCAGGCCTAAAACCCATTTCAAAACCAAATACAAAAAAAAAACGTAAATACAAAAAAAAACGTAAAAAAAAAAAAAAAAAAAAAAAAAAAAAAAAAAAAAAAAAAAAAAATCCAAAAAAAAAAACAAAAACGTTTTATTCAATGTAAATATGTAAATTCAATTGGGCTAAGTTAGAGTCAAAGTTCAAACCGACTATGTCCTAGTCGGAACTCCGTCGAGTCATGAACCCGCTTTCCTTTACATTTTTGGGTCTTCGAGTCAAGTCCTAAGGCGTCACGCCGTCATTTTGGACCCCCTCTACCCCAATTCAGTTAGGATCTAAACATTTCCACACCTCGGCTCACACACTCGAGACTAACACATCGAGTCATTCCAAAATCTGTCTCTTGAATTCTCCTAATGACACGTTCGGGACACACATACCCGAATCTCGAGTCAAGTCTGTATTAAACACACGTCTTAGAATCAACACGTGTCATCAATCCCATCAATCTAGTCAACCATATAAATGTCACTCTGTCGAGTCTAAAATTAAAGTCAAGCACCGTGAATTCAAACACGAGAAGTCGCTCACGACATTTCACGAATTCACAAGTCAAGTCTAGATTTGTCATCTTATCCCTTCCTTTATTTGTTGCCTTAGTATGCGTGATCCCATGTCGAATCAAGTTGTAATGCGTGTCATTTCTGTCGAGTAGGAATCCGGCAAGTTAAATCAATCGCAAGGTCACGGCGTATCAAGCCACAATCACCATGTCTCTTCAAGACATTTATGCCATGGTCCTACGAGTTCAAGCTACAGTGGAAAATTTGAGCATTCGCGTCCTCACCCGTGAAAATGGAATGGTGGAAAAGAACATGCCAACTAGGGAAACCTCTAGTCTAGGTCGTCCAAAGCTTATCTCTTGCAATAACCATCGTCCTAGAAAGCCGAAAAACAAATTGAAAAGAAACCGGGAGGCATCAAAGGGTGCTTACCGATTTAGGCATGTCTTATGCCGATGCTTTGAAGAGACTTTCTGCCCAAGGCATGTTACATCCAATAGGGCCGACTCCGGATCCACCTTTGGAGAAACAGATGAACCTCTGGAAGGGCAACAAATATTGCCTATATCACCAAGGTAGAGGCCATGATATTGAAGAGTGTTTTCTCTTGAAACACACCATCGAAGATATGATCGAAGAGGGCAAGCTTCCTAAGCCACCTTCCGCCAAGAAATCCAAGAAGATCGACCCTCTTGGGTCTAATATCATCAAACATGATGAAGAATCATTCCTGGATTGCCATCATCTCCTCAATCATCATGATGACGAAGAGATCAATGTTCTTGAAGACGAAGATATCCAAAATGGAATGCTCATGCTTTCCATGGCCTTCAACAATAAATTCTCCAAAATAGAAGGAGCCATTGATATCCTAAACTCTCGACTTTCCAACATAGAGAACCAGTTTGCTGAAATGGGTAAGAAGCTTGATGCCCAACCTCTCAAGATGAAAAGTTTCCAGACAAACCCTCAACCTAATAGCCCTAAAGCAAAAACTGAGCAATGTATCTTTAGTTCTTCTAATCCAAGCATCAAAATCAACAAAGTCAACCTCATGGAGCCTTTGTCAAAAAACTCTCCCAGGTCATTCACAAGTTTAGGCATACCGTATGCCCTAGCCTTAAACAAATTATCCTCTCTAGGTCTTCTTGAACCAATAGGGCCTACCCCAGATCCGGAAAGGAAGTCTAAGTTTTGGGATGACAATTCATATTGTCAATACGATAGAGGGAGGGGACATGACACCGAGAATTGCTACAAATTAAGGAATGTCATCCAGGATAATATCGAGAATGGCAAGTACCATGAATCGACCTTTGCTCAAACTGACATTAAGTGTGATAGGGCTAAACTCATGGAAGCCCCACCCAGAAAACCGAGACGGGCTCCTAGAGCATTCGCTAACCTTAGCATTACTTATGCGGCAGCGCTACAAATGTTAGTATCACAGGGCAAATTACACCTAATCGGTCCAACTCCAGACCCTGAAAACATACTACCTAGATGGGACAGTAATGCATATTGCCAATATCATCGTGGTAGGGGACATGATACAGAAGCGTGCTTTTGTTTGAAGCATATAATCCAAGATATGATTGAAAGTGGGAAGTTGTCCCTCTCAATTTTTAACCTACAAGGTAGCTTAGGCAATCCTCATGGATATACCACTTATCAAGAAACTCTTCTTGACTGTTATCCTTCCAGTGTTCCCTATAATGAGGACGGGGTGCTCAAATGGGTGAATGCTCAAAGTCAGATGCCAAAGCCAGTTGCTAGAAGAGTAAACGTTCAAGCGTGGGCCGATGATTACGAGTCTAGATCTGAAATCGAGTCAAAGTCTGGGTTCGAGTCCGAGTCTTAGGCTTTCTATCTCATATTTGTTCTAGTGTCTTTCTTCATGTCCATTTTCATTCGTAGTGACGACCTGGGGGCTGTCCCACGAGTCACATGTCTTCTCGAGTCTATGTTAAATACATTTATTATCCATTTCAATAAAAAGTACACTTTTCAATTCATATGTTTTACCCTGTCTCTTCCTTCATCCCATTTCCTGTGACAACAAGAAGCGATTTGAGACATTTTAAAATGAACAACAACACATGTGAGTGCACCTAGATGATGTTCCAAGTTGTAGAAGACCTGAAACTCCGTGTTCTTTTTCTTACTTATTCCATGTCTGGCAATATAAACCTTGCTATAACCCTAGTCTAGGACGAGCCTATCTCAAGAGATTCTAGGACGAATCCAAACCACCTCCCTTGTTGACAATCCATGACGGAAGGCAGGCCCATTCCCCACAATAAACAACCCGTGTTACTAAAAGACCAACCCGTTTCACACCAAAGGTGCTAGTCTGACCCAAGTCCATGGTAAACAAGCGAATCCAAGACAATACGAGCCATGATCAAAGACAAAAGACTCAGTCCAAAAATGACCAAAATCAATATCCAAGGCCACAATTATGCCCGTAATCCAAGACAAAAGAGTCAAAAGAACAAGGCTCAATCAAGCGAGTCAGTGTCAATATCCAAAGTCAAAGTTATCTTCAAAACCTGATCAAAAATCTGAGCAGAAATCCAAGATATACCCTAGACCAAGAATCCAAATCTGAATCAAGAACAAGCCTGGAATCAAATGCTGAACGGAAAACTACTGAAGTCTATATAGAATAAAGACATTAATGAAGATGGTCAGCTAGCACCATCACTTAGCCTTTCACACATCACACCCTAAGTCCTTCTCGAGACCGTTACGGGGAGATAGTTAGGAAATTTGAGAATCCTCTCAAGCTTGTCAAATATACCCATCCTTTACGGCCAAGACATGGAAACTTGAACCCACGTCATTTTAACCTACCTATATGTGCTCAGGCTACATCGAGCCAAGAGACTCCATTTCCAAGCCACATTACAAGCCGTAACCCCGTAAAGACTTAACACCACAAAATCAAGCTCCAAAGATTTGCTCATCAAAGCCTCTTATTACCGAGCTCCACATTCCAAACATCCAATCCAGTTTCACCTTGACCCAGACACGGAGTCTTCAAGTACTTTGCTACCCAGGATGGGACACACCCATATCATCCTTAGGGTCCGCTTTTAGGTGTGCTCACATGACAAGGAAATATTTTACAAACCTAATCATACCTCTTTGGTCTATGATCAAAGGGAGTTATCTCAAATCGAGTGTTCGATTCACCAAAGGAATATTACCCTTGTGACCTTGAACTTTAAGGCCCTAACAACATAGCTTAGGCACACACCTGAACTACGAGCATGGTTTGATTTCACCTCTTCAGGTGGATACGTAGGCAGTCCTTTCTTACACAAGAAGGATACAACCACAACACCCAAACAAAATTAACCAAACCTTAGAACTACGATCTGGTTTGATTTCACTTCACGTGAATACGTAGGCAGTCCTCAAGGACACAACCATCCCCACTTCCAACTTTCAACCTCTATTTCAACCTTCCAGCCTCAATTAAACATACCTTCCACAACCAACATCTCTATACTGGGGGCTCCTTATTGTCGCCCAGCCTCTTTTTACCAAAGTCCAGAGTCATATTCTCATCCTGGGGGCTTCTCTTCCGAGATGCCACCCTTCTTTTATTCCTCTCTTATTTTAAGCCAAGTTAGTACTCGGTCCGGACAATGACAAAGATCTTAGATCAATTCTCCAAGTCATCGTGCCTCAAGAGGGGTCTCTTTTACAGCAAACGGTGGTGAAAGAAGTCCTAGTAGACAGCTGATCCATGGCTCATGCCTTGCCTTTATATGCCTTCATCATTCTTGCAATTCTTATACCTTTATAACTGATACACATTGTCACCCACACTTGGCTAGGAGTTGCGCATACTTAAACAAAGTCTGTCAAAGTTATCCCTGTGTCGCGTTAAATCTAAGTTAGTGTCGCGTTAGTCAAACCTAAGTCTACATTTCGCGTCGCGTCCTAGTAGATCTGTGTCATGACAAGTCCTATGTCTAAAGCCCATTGAATATGCATAACGCATTACAAACGACAAACTTCTTTGAACAAGTTTTAAACAACTTTTATAAAGAGACAGCCTATGTGTTTCCTCATTCGAGGTCCATGTGATAATTGCTTACGTGCATATTTTAGATTGCATTCTTGTGTGGCTACTAACCATGCAGGTAAGTATTATAAGCAGTACTTTACCAAGACCTCGCTTGTCACAATGAGCGAGTATTTCCCGACAGGTGTCTCAACACACCTTCATTATATTTCCCCAAGCGAGAGTAAGCGGATAGACAATCTCTCTCAAGACATGGAAATAAACTCCCAATTATATTTCCCCAAGCGAGAGTAAGCGGATAGACAATCTCTCTCAAGACAGGGAAATAAATTCCCGATTATGTTCCCCAACGAGAGTTCACGACCGACAGTCACTTCCTATCGAGACATGGAGATCAACATTGACCCAACATTCTTCTGGAGTTTGTTTGAAGACTACCCAAGCAGTTTTCTCTTCAGCAGTTCCCGCCTGTGTCCTGCTACTTACAATATTTCTTGAAGACTACCTAAGCAGATTTCCCTCAGCAGTTCCCGCATGTGTCCTACTACTCGCAATTTTTCTTGTTGCCAAACCAGAGCCTCCCTCCTTAGGTTCGTAAACCCAAAAGTTAGGATTCTTACCCCTAGATTCTTAGATCCCAAAATGGCTTTCCATAAGGTTCATAAGCCTTTAAGCTCCCACACCAACGTCCTTAGGTTCATAAACCCCTAAATCCTTTTGGAGTTCCCATACCTCAGAAAGCTTAAACACACGCGTTTAAAACAAGAATTAGTAACCCAGCAGTTCCTAAACTTAACCTTAGGATCCCAATTCCTTTTAGGTTCATAAGCCTTTAAGTTCCCATACCAGCCGTCCTTTTAGGTTCATACACCTAGGTTCGCACACCTAGCTTCTTTTAAGTTCCCAAACTCCCTAGAGTTCATACACTTCTACCCGTAGGATCATATTCCTTAGGATCACCTTCTACCCTTAGGATCATATTCCTTAGGATCACCTTATACCTTTTAGGATCATATTCCTTTAGAATCACCTTTTCCTTTTATGATCATATTCCTTTAGGATCACCTTTCCTTAGAGTTCCTACACCCAAACCTTGGTTACCCCTTTAAGTTGAACCTATATTCGGGCCTCCTTCCCATTGATGCTTTCCTTTAGGGCCCCATACCCTAGCACAATCCTTATGTATCTTTTAGGTCTTAACCTTAGCTCCTATGCACTCCGGAAGCATCTCGGGAAGAAGTCTTAGGTATGATCTCTTCTTATGGCTGGCGAGCTTCCTTACGTAGTCAAATGGACTTTAAACGACCCTCCCCGATAGTCGACAGACTCTAAAATGTTCCCGACGACAGGTCCTTGGCTCAGACCCCTTGAGCCGCCTCGCGTCGCCATAGTCGTCAGGTTGTAATCTTCGATTGACCTGATGGCTATACTTTGACTTTCGCCTTGTCCAAGCCTCAGTCAAAGTGGGGGCTCTGTAGATACCTCATTTCCGCACCTCTCGCAAACCACCCGGTGATGATTGGGCCGCATGTTTGGTACGCGGAATGATTTGTGACAGTTCATAATATTATCGTCAAGTGATTGCTCAAATATTAATGTCTACCTCTTAGTTGTCATCTACGTCCCGATATGGTCGTTTTGACAGTAATTAGAGTACATTCGGAGTCCGGGCCTAAAACCGTCTCCATTTTCTCGATAACCGTTAAATCCGAGTCGAATGTTCGGAATGTTCCTATATTTCTACTCCATATTTCATAAATTTTATCTTTTGGCAAACAAATTTTCCGTAATATTCACGTAAGATATTAAGGAAAACCGAATTATTTCCGTCCTACCATAACTCAAACACGGAAATCTTTCTTCCGCGAGGAAAACCCCTTGGGAACAGACGCAGGCGTGTGTCGCTCCTCTTCCAAGAGACGCAGATGGATCGCTGCGCCTCTTCCCATGCCCTTTTCTGCGTATTTCTCGTATCTTTTTCATATCTTTTCGAGATTCACTTCCAAAGAGTCTCCGAAACCCTAATTCCTCCACGTGATTAGTATAAATAGGAGCCTTCGTTCCTCATATTTCTCACGCGAGTGTCCGCCCTTCTCTTCTCCCTTTGCATTCTAGACTTTGTTCTTACTTTTTGGCGTCTACGTGCTTGAACTTTCGACCACGTAAGCTCGGATCCTTCTGAGTACCAGCCTCCCCGTTTGCATGACCGACCAATTTGACCAACTCCACATCAATCAACTTAATTAACTTAATCGTTTTCCTCTTACGAGGGCACTTTCTTTGCATTCGCGTCGAGCATCACTAATCGATATCTTAGTCCTTCTCGTTTCGTCAACATGTAAGTCTGAGGGTGTAATCTCTCTTTTTATTTATTGTATTTATTATTGTATCATCAGTTGTAAGGTTTATGTCGAAAATACCATTAAAACCGATTTCTAAAACCATGCTTTAAAATCTCCTTTTACGGATTTCCGGAGATAATAGTTGAGAAAGGACGCAAAGAATCGCTATGCGCCTCTTCGAAGGAGCGCAGTTCCTGCTGCGCCTCTTCGTGAGGCTGCCGCAGTTCCTGCTTCCTTTCTTCTTCGTTCGTCCTTTGTTATTCGTCAAGTTTCTTTATTTTGTTTCGTTTGTTTGTTAATTCTTCATCATAATTAACATGTATATTTAATCATCATCATTAATATGTTTTAATCGTCACAAATCCGACTTAAATCCCAAGTAATCCAATATTTGCGGGTTTTCGTCATTAAATTCAATTCCAGGTTGTAGAGATTCAATTCATCAATATTGGGTTTCTGGAATTCGTCTTTGATATAGTTTTCATCTGTCTTTTGTCGTATTTATCGCATATTCGTCATTAATCCATCGTATCTAACTTAATTAATTGATTTAATTTGTTTAGCTTGTTAATATTTTTCACTCCTGTAATTAATCCATCTTATGTTAATTCGTTTAAATTCCGTCTTATTCATGTTTTACTGTTTTCATGACCCATTCATATGTTAAATAACCTATTAATCACTTCCATCCGAGTAAATATCATCAATCGATCATTAAATTCACCAATTAACATTAACGGCTTGCAATTACGGCTTCACAGCCAGAACTGAGCCAAGAAACAGACGCAGCGTCTGCTGCACCTATTCCAAGGGACGCAGCTCTGCTTTTGTTCCCGTGAGTTAAATCTCTCGAACTCCGTTTATGCCTTGACCTAATTTAAATTAGTTTACGTATTAATCAACTATTATCCGTATTATCACCTTCATTGTGTTCGTTAATTTGTTCTTTTATCTCTTTTTCTCAAATTATCCGTTTTAAAGGTATTTTCGACATAAATCGCCTAATCCTTTGTAATTAATGTAATTTTCATTATTGTAATTTATAATTATTGTGTTTCTTTTATTGTTTGTATGTTTTCACATATAATCAACCTTAAATCCCTAATTCGACCCAATTGTATGCTAATTACGTTTCACCGACTTAGTCTAATTCTCACATGCTAGGATTAAAACTTGGATGTTGCATTGCATGCATATAGCCGACGATATATCAAGTACGAATAACTTCCCTAATAATTAGTAGAGGCCGCTATCGAGGCGGGCGGGATTAGGTGTTCGATCAAAAGAGCTTCCTAATACGTACCCTCACCCCTTACTCCAGATATCTGTGAACACCCGTGTTCATTGGCATCCACGAGAGTCATTATAGACATAGAATGCTAAGGGTAACGATTGCTTAGTGTTCATGTCTCTACTTTGTGTCTTAACATGACACGAGGTATTCGAACGGTTCCAATTTCCCATAAAAATTGGTGGCGACTCCATACAAAAATGCAAACGCTTGTTTCTCTTTTCCTCCCAAGCGCCCCCGTGGGCCCCCGCTGTCCACAGAACATAACAAATTCGACCATCTAAAATCGAAACGAGACTATGAATCTACTTGAAATTAAAAGGATCCATGAAAGTTATTTAGTAAACTCTTTGATCCACCCTTGATAAAATTCTTGCAACCTTATCCTCTATTATGGCAAGCCTTTGGTCAAGATGAAACAAATCTTTTGTTACTGGGTCACTTATCCCCTGGCATAGACAATATTCCTTGACTAAATTAGTCCCTCTTCTTATAGTAAGGATACCAAACTTCACCTTTCGGCGTAAGGACAGACGGTAATCTCTTATAAATGATGGTTCATGGTCTCCAAGAAGAAACCATTTAGCCCAAGCTTTGCATACCTCTGCTACATTCTTCTTATCAGCTGTGGCCAACCTATTGAATATATGAGTACTCATAATATCCACATTGCCGAGGACTTCGGTAATAGGTGAACCCGTTCCCCGGTTTCTTTCAACACTATATTCAACATCGAAATCCATTTGCATGGAGCGCTTTTTGTTGGCGATATATTCTTCTTTGAACAATTGTTTGTCCTCTTCCAATCTATTGATTGAATGAAATCGACAAATCAACAATTCTCATATTTGAATATTTTTTTATGTTAAATTATGTTTAATTTAACTTGAGATAGTCTTTTAGGTTGGAAGCATAAGGTATTTATTTAAGATGCGTGACCGTAATGGGTCTGTGGCCTTAAATACACAACTGTTTATTTGAAGAATGTAGCAGATAATGAAAGGTTACATGAAACTAAATTATTTGAAAAGATACCAAATATAATATTATGATATCTATTTTAAGTGAACATTACTAGACAATGTTCGTTTATACAACTTAATTGATCAATTATTTTTTGTACGAAGTAGTAGGTCTAACTTATGGCGCTTTGTTTCTAGGTTTGGTTTATTTTAGGGTTGGTTGTTTTAGGGTTTCTAGTGTTTTAGGGTTGGTTGGGGTTGTATTTAGTGTTTGTTAAGTATAATTATTTCTACGTCACGTTTATTTTAGGGTTGGTTTTGGTGGTTTTAGGGCTGGGTTTATTTTAGGGTATGGTTTTAAAAAGGGTTTGTAGGGTTTTTTACTAGGGTAGGTTTATTTTAGGGTTTGTTTTTAAAAAAGGTTTACTCATTTCGTCTCGATCTTAGGTTTATGTACCTATTTCTCTGTCAATTGATATGTAAATTACCTTTTTGGATGTATTACTCAAATGTTATTTACTAAAAATAGATTTTGATAACTATTGAGTCATAGTCCATATTTGTCTGTCAATTGATATCTAAATTTCCTTTTTGGGTGTATTACTCAAATATTACTAAAATTATCATAATATAACTATTGAGTGATACTATAAATTTGTCTCATTAGTTGATATCTATTTCGTTTTTGGGTTCATTACTGAAATGTTATTACTAAAACTAGATTTAGATAACATTTGAGGCATACTCCATCTGTCTCGGTCTCGGTCAATTGTTATCTATTTCCTTTTTTCTTGTATTACTAAAAATAGATTTAGATAACATTTGAGTCATACTCCATCTGTCTCGGTCAATTGTTATCTATTTCCTTTTTTCTTGTATTACTCAAAATAGATTTAGATAACATTTGAGTCATACTCCATCCGTCTCGGTCAATTGTTATCTATTTCCTTTTTTCTTGTATTACTCAAAATAGATTTAGATAATAGTTGATTAATACTCCATCCGTCTCGGTCAATTGTTATCTATTTCCTTTTTTCTTCTATTACTCAAAATAGATTTAGATAACATTTGAGTCATACTCCATCTGTCTCGGTCAATTGTTATCTATTTCCTTTTTTCTTGTATTACTCAAAATAGATTTAGATAATATTTGAGTAATACTCCATCCGTCTCGGTCAATTGTTATCTATTTCCTTTTTCAGTGTACTACTCAAAATAGATAAATATCCACATTTCGATCATACGCCATCCGTCTCGGTCAGTTGTTATCTTTTTCCTTTTTGGGTGTATTACTCAAAATAGATTTAGATAACAATTGAGTCATAGTCCATCCGTCTGGGCCAATTGTTAGCTATTTCCTTTTTCTGGTGGTTGTTATGTCAAATTTTCTTTATTAGGATTAAACTTATGTTTTGTTGAAGTCATTTAAAATTGAGAAGGATTTATGTTAATTTGTTTACAAATTAATTGTTAATTCGTTTACTACTCATGGCATGTTTTATTTTGTTACAAAATAAATTATTGATGAACAAAATTAGGTATACTAAAATATTAAACCTACTACCAAAAACGTACGCCTAAAACTAGGTTAATAAACACATTACCTCGTAAATAGATGACATAATAAAGATTACATAGGGAACTTAAGAAACACAATTTACTTGCAGCTTAAAAAAGAACAATATCATCATGAAATAACATTGGAATATTAAAGAAATGTCAGAACTCAATGGCCTTTTAGATTAAAATATAAATTTATGAAAATCGAATTTAAGGAAGGTTATTTATATGTATATATTGTATATCTTATACTCCAAAAAAAAGATAGTGGTTAATTTTCTTTAAATTGTATCAAATATTTTAGATTTAATGTTATATGTTACTTTTAATTTACTATATTGGCCTTTAGTGTTTTGGAGGGAAAGTTTACTACATTAAGTGTAATTTTGGAGGGAAATTTTACTACATTAGGGTAATTATGGAGGGAAAGCTTACACTATAAAATAATCACCTCCCTCCATTTTTTATACACACAACTTAACACTCAAGTAAAAGAAAAATTCTTTTATTACTCTATACAAAACAATGTCGATGGAAAGAAAGGCCCACATGGCTGATCTTCTTTCTTTAAGGATGTTCATGAGGGAAATGCTCAAGGAATCTGGAAAAATTGCAGTATCCAACGCAATTTCTAAAATCCCTAGAACTCCAAATCGCTTACTAGATAATATGTACGAGGAGGAGTTTAACCTAATGTTCGAGTCAAAGCTGAGAAGAGATCAGCCGTACACGAGGGAAATAAACAAGGTCGTTGATGTTGCAAGGCCAAGTGATGAAGATGTCATTCTCTACCCGGTCAAGAATGATATTGTTGAGACACCAACTGCTAGAAGGAGCAACCGTGTAAGGTTAGCAACCCCAACAGTTAACACGCCGTCACCAAGGCCAAATGTTCTTACGAGAGGAATGAAAAGGAAATATGGATCAGAAAATATAATTGTTAGAAGACTACACTTCTAACAAGCTTTAATCTAAGGATTAATATTAATTTAGTTATGGGGGGGGGGGGGGAGAGGGGGGTTCGGGGTTAGCAAGATCTTTCGCAATTCTTTGTCTTCTATTTTGCATGCATAACTTTCATTAATGGAGTTTATTTTCATATCAAGTGGATTAATTGTCTAAATCGTTATATTTACGTTTTAAATTAAGTTAATTTCACAAACCAATATATTTGTAGAAGTTTACGTCTTAGAGGTATAATCAACAAAATTTAAGCATCGGTAGGGTTTAATATAAATTCATTTCAAATACATTTTTATTGTAGAAGTTTACGTTTTACATGTATCTACATTTAAAAACCATTAGATATTAGAATTCACTAGTTCCTACTATTTTGCATTAAACATATGATTCAATTCCATCAAATATTAACAACGTTAGAAACTCAATATTACATAAACAAATTATTATTACGGACTTAATAGATTACTTCATGGACAATATAATTTTCCATCATATACGCCGTAGAAGACTTATAATAACTAAATTGAAGACTTATAATAACTAAATTATGAAATCCCAAAATATTACGGACTTAATAGATAACTTCATGGACAATATAATTTTCCATCATATACGCCGTAGAAGTCCAATTCTTCTCTAGTCTTATCCTCTATCTCCTCCATTAGCCACGCAGACCGAAACCACCATTGATGCCATGCTCTGGTTGTTTTGCTCACGACAATTGCATTCCATCCGCACCGGGGTAATATATACCCCACCATCAAATCCTCAGAAGAACCAACTTGGTAAGCAGATGACCTCTTATCCGTACCGTCGAGACTAATTTTTTGTGGGGGATTTCTAATGAAATCCAAATAATCTTTCTCAAGCCGTTGACGTTGTTCCACTTTTCTCCTTTTCACTTCTAAATACCATGGTTCTTGTCTTATGGCCTTTTCTCTCCTTTTATCTTCTTCAAACTTCTCACGGAGGCATCGTTTATCCGCCATGTTTTAAGTTAACTTGTGGGATTTTTTTTAAAATTAAAAATCAATTTAATATGATTAATGAGTAAAATGGGAAATGTGGACCATTGGCGGAAATGGTAAACCAATGAGCCTATTAATAGGGACGGCGCGTGTAAGAACTTTTCAGAAATTATCTTTTTATTGACTAATGAGGGTTGACGTGTACGGGGAAGTGGGATTAATATGAACCGTTTAAAAGTAAATACTTTATAATTTTTAATTATAATAAATGAATAATGTTATAAGAAAAGACGTTTTGGGACTAAAATATCACATTTGATATGGATAATTGTGCAAGACAGAGTATTTATGAAGATGTCTGTTGATTACTCAAAAATTTTTTTAATTATAATTAATTACAACCTGTTAATAGAGAAACCTTTCTGCGACTAAAAAATAAAGTTTCAGATGGTTAATTGTTAGACAGAGTTTCTATGAAGATGTCTTTCATTACTCGTCTGTCTTTTTCAATTGGTCAATTGATATTTTTTTAGTTATTTATTTTTTTGATTAAAAAAAATATCATGAAATTTTAAAATTAACATCGAAACGATATTGAAATATTTGAAGCTTGATGACTTGTTTTGATTATTTCTTCAATTTTAAAAAAAATAAAAAAATTGTACTTCTGAACTTAAGTCAAATTTATATAATTCGATAATGGAATAGAAAATAGAACGATATTCATATTGCATAAACGATAATGTGAACAATACATCATGAATTGAAATTCAAACATCGAAACGATAATGGAACACAAATTAAAACGATATTTGAAATTGCATAAACGATAATGTCAACAATACATAATGATTTTCAAATACAAAAGAAGACAATAAAACCACCATATTGCTTCGAGATAAGGGACTTCTACATCAACCCAGAAAATCTGCAAAACAAATTAACAACAACAGATAAGAAAGAGATATTAGATAGGTTCCCATAATATGCATGTCCTCCAACTTAATTAAATTATTAATCAAAATAACTTAGTAATTGTACTCTCTGATGAAGATGGAAGCTTCTTTTGCTGTTTTCTCCGTTCATATAATGACAGAGGCAGTATCTCTTAACATCTAAATCACCTCGACTAACGACTTGTGTTCCTAGCCGGAGTTTATATGTCAAACTTTGATCATAAACTCTGTCAAGCCTAGGACCATTTGTTCCAATGAGGAACCATTTTGCCCAGGATTTGCAAACCTCGGCCATATTCTTCTTATCTCCCAATGCTAACTTATTAAAGATTCCATCTCTCACAATCTCTTCCGTTGAGAATTATGTTACGACTTTGATTTCTCCTTACACCATCTTCTTCAAGTGTGTGGGTACGTTTAAAGAGCCATTCCATTGCATTTTTTTGGTCCTCTACGTGATTTTCCTTAAAGGACTTCCTATCTTCATCCATTATGTCTATCTCGGATTCTTTGGACATTCGTCACTGTCGACATTGAACATCATCTTCGGAAGGTAGCTGATAATATATTTAATTTGGATTTAAATATTGGGGTAGATATGAGGAGTTGATAATAAAGTGTGTGTTATGTAACTATTTAATAGGGAAAGGAACTAGGTTACATTATATAGAACTATTAAATAGTTCTGACGATAAATAGGTCATTTACTACGGTTTCTAGGGTTTCTATGGTTTAATGGTTAATATAAATAATTTTAATTATATTAAAATAAATTATACTAAATAATGATTTATAAATAAGCTCAATCTAATTTGAGAATTGTAACATCACATGTAGATGATTAATACAATGTTGCCACCCTTGAGCCGGTTTCTTCGTTTAGTATGATTCCCGTGTAGGTAATCCCTACGCAGGTTGGTACAGGAGGTTGTCCAAAGTAGTGTATATGTCACCCCCATAATCCATAATGCTTCATATTTGAGGATTGTAACATCACATGTAGGATGATTAACACAATACAGGTTGGTACCGGACGTTGTCCAAAGTAGTGTATATGTCACCCCCATAATCCATAATGCTTCATATTTGAGGATTGTAACATCACATGTAGGATGATTAACACAATACAGGTTGGTACCGGACGTTATCCAAAGTAGTGTATATCAACCCCATACTCCATAATGCTTCATATTTGAGGATTATAACATCACATGTAGGATGATTAACACAATACAGGTTGGTACCGGACGTTATCCAAAGTAGTGTATATCAATCCCATACTCCATAATGCTTCATATTTGAGGATTGTAACATCACATGTAGGATGATTAACACAATACAGGTTGGTACCGGACGTTATCCAAAGTAGTGTATATCAATCCCATACTCCATAATGCTTCATATTTGAGGATTGTAACATCACATGTAGGATGACTAACACAATACAGGTTGGTACCGGACGTTATCCAAAGTAGTGTATATCAACCCCATACTCCATAATGTTTCTTCGTTTAATATGATTCCTGTGTAGGTAATCCTAAACCCTAATCCCTAAACCCTAAACCCTGAAACCCTAAACCATAAACCCTAAAACCCTAAACATAAACCCTAAATCCCTAAACCATAAACCCTAAACCCTAAACCTTAAACCCTAAACCCTAAAACCCTAAAACCTAAACATTTTTTAAACAAAATTGGTACCGGAGAATGTCCAAAGTAATATGGTTAAACATTATTTAACGTAATTAAATTATTTGGTAGAAATAAATATTTTAAACAAAATGTCGTTGACAATAATGCCCCTCAATTTCACTAAATCCATCCCTCCATAGTTGCAATATTTCAAGGGTATAAGTGAAAAAATTTCTTAAAAAATTAAAGGGAAAATAAATAGGGAAAACATTCATTCAGGCGCCGAAATGAAAAATCGAAAGAAAACACCTCCAAATCCAGAATTCAAAACCCTATTTCGCGAAAAATTAAAAAAATTAACTTCCCTCCAAGTCCAAAATAATGGATCTAGGCAGAGAATATTGGGGAAATGTTCTAGATTGTTGTCAAGATATCAATAAGGGAATAGACATGGGTGACAAAACAGTAGAAGACGAAGTAACATGTTCGACCAAAGCAGCTGAAGACGTCAACGATAACGTATTTCCATACTTTCTTTACACTTTTACATTTGTTAATTACTCAATATTTTAGATTTAATTGAACAACCGTATTCACCATGAAGCTTAACAACGAGGGAGAATCTGATGGCGAATATGAAGAGGATGAATCAAAATCCGGAGACGAAATCAATCGTATGTCTTTAAATTAATTTCATACTCATGTAAATCCTTGTGCTAATTAATTGCAGGAGATGTATTAAAATTAATCTCACTGGTTCTTTTGAAGGACACCCATTCGAAGGATAGAAGCATCGATAAACCCAGAAAGCGTGGAAGGCCAAGGAAGCTTCACAAATCATCTGGCCCCAGAAAGGTAATATTTAAATTTTAAATTTTAATTAGTACTCCCTATTATTACTCCCTATTAATTCCAATTTGTTCGATAAAAACCCCAATTTTTTATCTTTAATTTCAGTATCCTCCAATGTGCCTTTATCCTCATAAAGTAATGGAGCTCATTGTCAACTTAAATAGTAATCAAATCCAGTGGGTAAAGCAGTCCATTTTTCAGACGATCCTTGACCTCAAAATAAACAAGTCACTGGACCGTTTTTTCCTGGCATGGTTGAGTCGTAGGTGGAACCCTAGATCCTGTGAACTGAAAATTCGTGATGATTATATTGTTAAAGTTGATGAGGAAATGATTGGGTGGGTGCTTGGTTTACCATATGGTGATGACGCCTTCGACTTTGAAGAAACGTCTTCAAGGCGTCTAGAGTTTAAGGAATTGAAGAAATACTATGAATGTTATGGTGGTGTCCCCTACAACTTCATCTACAATGCATGTATATCTGAGGTCAAAAGTAGAGTACTTTTCTTGCGGCATTTCATTTTTTATGTATTAGGTGTCCTTCTCTATACTACGAAGAGCAACTTTGCAAGTCTAGAGCTGCTACGAGCGGTTGTTTACGATTACGTTTCTGAAAGTTGGAAATGGAATTAGTCTAAGTTCATTTTACGGTGGATGGTGAAATATACTTGGTGAAGGTACATGTGATGATATTTCAGTTGTGCATTAGTCTTGATGGTAAGTGATTCCTCATTATATGTGAATTGCTTGGATATGGTTGTTAATTTTCCCTGAAAGTTGCACTCCATAATTGTGCATTGTCTCTGTCACGTGTTGTACTTGCAGATTATTTATCTTGATAGGTTGAACTTTGAGGGTAAGAGCCTTAGGTGGAAAGTTGATGAGCCAAGATTGGGTGCATGGCAACACTGATATTCAAAAGGCAATAGTGGCGATAGGGTAGGTGATTCAGAGGATCATTTTGGAAGGTCTGATGTTGTTCGGAATGTCGTTTATGGCCAACCTTACCCAATAGGTCCACGCTACTGTAGACCAAAGTGGCTTGAAGGTAAAGGGTGCTCGGTGACTAAGGAAATGGGTGTTGATGTGGATTTGAAGAAGGTGAAGGTAAAGCCGAAACAACGGTAGGACATAAGCGAGTTAAAAGGTCACGAGAAAAAAGGAAACAAATAACTGCAGTGTTGAAGATGTGGACCAAAAGACATTTATCAATGAAAGGGTTGACAAACTTCTACGCCGTATAGTTCTACATCCTGCCAAAGCTGCGTATGGGTTAGTGCATGGGAATTTTTAGGATTCTGTAGTTGCTTTCATAAAATAATACAGTTTGTGTACTTTGATATCGTCCATATTGTTATTTTTTAGGTGCAAAGACGACTCAATTTTCAATGACGGAGAAGTTGAATTGTCGGTCCGTCGTGTTCGTCAAGTATTCTTGGAGAATAACCAATTGGTGTAGAGGTTGTTGAAAAAGGTTTCCATCTAAATTACATTAACTAATTGTTTAATTTTTACTAAATCAGAATTTGATTAACTTTTTTACTAGGTAATGGAGGCTTTGGCAAGGGTAATCAATTATACTTTATTTATGGAAGATCCGATTGACACTCAACACTACATACTTTGTCCAAAACTTATGGTAAATTGTGAGACATATTCAACTAACTTTGTAATGTACAATCTTAGAACTACATGTTTCTTCAATTTATGTAGGGGGAGATGCTTGATCTGGTTGTTAAGGGTAGAGGTTGTCATAAGTTCATGCCGAATATGGCCACCCTAATAAAGAAAGATATAAGTAAGGGGTTTAAACTAAGTGAGACAACCCATGTAAGTGCCTTTTCTTCATAAATTTGCATGCATGATGGTTTTATCGGTGCCTCACTCGTATTTGTTTTTATTTGTGCCTGAACCTTCCATGTTTATTGACTAGTTCCATGTACCTGTATTTGTTGATGGCCTCTGGATGTACCTGTATTTATATTTATCTAAGTAAGTTTCGTTCTTTTTAGATCATTTTACAGAAGAAAATATATTAATGTTATAATGTTTATGTTTATCTAAGTAGGTTTCGTTCGTTGTTAGATCATCATATCACATAATGCAATATTATAATATCCGTATCATAAAGCTATTAAAATAACGCAATATTGTTAAGATCTTATCTTTTTTTTTTTTTTAATTTGCTGCCACAGTATAATCCTATAATCATGTTCATATTGTACTGAATAAAAAAAAATACAAATCGTTTATTTTAATATCCCACAACAAATTGGCACCCATTCATTTCTTTTTCCACTTCCCCATATAAACTGACTGCACAGAGAAGTTGAAGAGACATACTGTCTGATAACGTCTACATGACGCCTACTTCTTCATCATTATCAACAAGGTAGGTTTGATCTCACATTTAAACTTAAATATGTTTATTAATAATTTAACACGTATGTATGTTACAGTATATGTTAAAGAATTATTGTTCTTCATCAGTAGAAGATGAAGTACTTGATGGAATATTGTTCTTTGTATACAAATTTTGCCCTAAATTTATACTCTGTACAAGTTTAAATGATTATTGTTGCTTAGTCAGTCCAAGATGCATGCTTGTTCTTCATATATTGATGTCTTGATGATTCTGATTATATGATACGTAATCCCCAAATATGCATGTTCTACATATATTGAGGTTTAGGTTTAAAGGATTGATGATTGTGAGTTTTGAGTAACATCATGTATCTCGTTAATCTTTATGCATGTTTGATCTTACGGAATCTTTCAAGAAATTATGGATATGAACAGAAAAACGGAAGTGCGACCCTTTACGTGGAAGTTTCAACATCCAAATAAAAGACAAGCGGTTTCAAATCCGGATTGTCCTTGGGAGGCAGAAATAACAAAACTAGAGGAAGAAAGATTTCTTAGAAGGGCTATGAATGTTCCAAATTCAGTTGCGTATCCAAAAGGAAAGGTCATCCTCAAAGGGACAGATGAGAGATCATCCGCTTACGAAGTGGGTTCTAATGAGGACTTGATGGTGGGTTATATAATACCCAGTGCGGCTGGTGGAAACGTTACGTGAGCAAGGCAACAAGGGGATGGTATACCTGGTGGTTCCACTCTGGCCCGACCATTGAACGTATTGAAGAGCAACTGCGTACTGAGAACCTCTTCTACGACGAAGATTATAAGAGGCGATATTGTCCATGACTTTATTTACTTTTAAGTTGATCTTTTAGGGCTCTAAGTTTAAATTGGTATGTAATTTTTAATTATAAACTCATGGTTTACGAATTAAACTTATGGTATGTGAAATTAAACTTGGTCAATATAATTAGACTTCATTAAGTAGATGATTGTCTTAATTATGCAAAATGCAATTTCATTCATATGCAGTTTACATGACAAACAGACTAACGGTAAAATTCGTAAGATGACTCATACATCGATCGATTAACATCTCCTTCCATCGCATGCAAAGGAGGAGTAGGCTGTGATGCACCAAATGTGCTTCTGCTAGGGGTAGAATAAGGTGAGCGTAATTGCGATGCACCTAATACGCTCCTTGTAGGAGTTGATTGCGACGTATCAAACCCGGCTCCGCGTAGGGGTACATTGTGACGCACCAAACAGGCTCCGCGCAGGGGTACATTGCGACGCACCAAACTGGCTCCTCGTAGGGGTACATTGCGACGCACCAAACTGTCTTGTAGGAGTAGATTGCGATGTACCAAACTCGCTACATGCAGTATTTAAATGATTGCTCTCATTAGCGGTGAATGGGTTTGGAACATTAGTTTTTTTTCTGCAATTCAAAAAATTATGACGTTATTTAGAAGGTTATGCAAAAAAGCCGAGTAAAGAATTTAGTACAACAATGAATAACAATTACTCTATTACTCACCTTCTTATTCTTTCTAGCATCGGGAGTTCTATTGCCTTTTGGTACCCTCCCAGATCTTCTTCTGTCAACAGGGTCCTGCAGACCACCTTCCCTCTGTGCTGCCTTCCTCTTTATATATCTAATATTGCATTCCTTAGGCTGTAGCCTTCTATGACCCCATACCCTAAAAGAAACACCGCTAGGGACATAGGCGTCTATAGTTTCAACACCAACAATCCCCTCCAACTCCTTAATTAATTCAGAAGTCAATCTATCATATGTTGCATAAGTTTCATCGTCTCGAAGCGCTAGTGTGGAAATGTAATGGTTCCTTATAGTTACCTCCAACGACTTCTTCGCACGAGCTGAGGCTTCCGGATTATAGTACCCAGTTTTGATTGTCTCGTATTCTCTAACCAAGTCCTTTCGCCATCGATCAAGTATATACTTCTCCGGGATCACCTTCACATCTTCGATAACCATGCATCTAATAATATGTCGACACAGTATACCCTTGAACTCAAATAACTTACATGAGCACTTGAGCAGTCCCACACTTCTGTCAATATCAACCTAATATTTCTTACACTTACCAAATGGCGCCACTTTTTTATCTTCAACGTTAAATGTCACACTATGCCCAAGTCTTTTCGGCGGATCAGCGTTCGTATAAATTAACCCAATTACCTCGTCACGTACCTGAAGAAAATGTAGATCTATATACATACTAACATACTCATATATGTTTAAATTAATTTGTCATAAAATTAAATAAAGGTCTTATGCATGCAAACAAGGTAGCAAAATAAAGAAGAAATCACCCTTACATTGTAATTTCGGTTCTTATGGGCACAAGTGAGTTCTCCTACTCACTTGTTCTTGAGCTCTCCAAATGGAAGAACAAGGATTCAAATGTAGAATCCCTCCCAAAAGCATATACCCAAGGAATACATCTTAATAACCAATATTATTTAGATCTAGTAATAATATTAGTTTTTGCTATAAAATTGATACAAAATAAATTGTAATTTTGCTCTTGAAAATTTCGGTCAAGAGATGGAGTAATTTTTGTGAGTTTATTTTCTCTAGAATTATCATAAATTGTAGAGAGTTTTGATGAATTTTCTTACACTAGAAAATTGGATGGAAGAATGAATTAAGATCAAAGAGAAAAGCTCTTCTCTCTTTTCTTGTGGAGTGGCCGAAAATTAGGCTTGGGTAGGATGCCCAATACCTTTTCTTTTTGCTCTTCTCAAAAGCTTAGGTTTTGCATGCCTACTTGTTAGCTTTTATCATTGTGTTTATATTTAAACAATTAACACAATTTCCACTAACTCCCTCCATTTATTTCGGTACACTCACATAAAATGGATGAGTCCATTTTATTTGTGATTTTGTCAATATGTCACATGTGACACATTTCATGGCATCTTATTTATAAAATGTATTTTTAACCATTAAAAATCAACATATTAATAAAATATGTCATTTATAAAAATTATCATTGTAATTCATAATTACTTGTACCAAAAGTGTTTTCCGAATTATAAATTACAACATTCTGTAATTTATAATAATTTATTCATCCCGATTCAATTGTTTTTGTAAACAATAATTTCATCTAAGTAATAAAATAATTCGATTACTTAGACCGTGTCTCATTTAATCATATTTTCAATAAGATACGTAAATTATACTCACAAAATTATCCGTCAATTTTAAGCAATTTAATTAACTCGTATCGGTATACGATTAATTAAATAATCAATTAAGAGTATTTCCCTATAGGTATGACCTAAGGGGATCAACGATCACCACCGTCGTGCATTTACAGTAATGTCAAACTCTAGTCAACCAATCATTACCGATATGTGTGGACCAGTTGACTGTAAAATATTACATCCCACATGTATTCTTAAAATGAGATTTAATAATGATATTTAAATCATGTGATCGCACTATTGTTGAGGACACATTTCCCAACAGTACCAACTTATATATCTTCTTAGTATACAATTTATGGAAAACCTGCTCAACAAGTAAGTTGCACTCAATCTTATACGATTTCTCTGTGCAATCGTGATTGTTCGCGGTCTCCTCCTCCACTTTCAATTTCAAGGCTTCCTCAATTTTAAGGCAAACCGACTTAAAGTAGTCCTCCCATTGACATAAGTTTTGAAAAACCGGTTTTGTTGCTCACTCCTCTGCGTCGACGACATCCCGGACAAAAATATCCCACGCCAATATCACGGGGACCCAACTCTCCCTGATCAAATACGACTCCATCACCCACGAACATTTTTCAATACCATATTTACGAACCATTTCCTTCCCTGCTATCTCAAAATCATGCACCTCCAAACTGTCGTGAACTGCTAAATTAAGGTCACTTGAGATATCGTTCCAAAGTGGATGTTTTCCCAGATTTTTACCAGCATTTTTCAATATGTGCCAAAGGCAGAGCCTGTGGTGAGTGTTTGGGAAGATTTTTTTAATTGCATTACCAATTGCTCTTTCCTGGTCTGTCAATATAACTGATGGAGCTTTACCCATGCATTCTAAAAACTTGGCAAAAACCCACTCAAAACTTTCTTCATAATCACGCGTAACCAAAGCACAAGCAAAAGCAATTGAATTCCCATGTTGATTCACCCCTATGAAAGGGGAAAAAGGCATGCGATACCTGTAACACCATGATTTACTCTATCAGATTAATGATATACTACAAAACTTATACTTACAGAACCAAACAAATAAAATCAGTAATCAGAATAATTTCTATAGTACAATTAAATTGGTAATTTTAATTTTAATTTTATGAATTCTTGAAGCACGGTACTCTTACATAACAAAACAAACAAATACGATTAATCAAAATAACATTTTAACACAGATAAATTGAGATATAACGCCTTACATATTCGTCAAGATAGTTGTATCGTACGACACAACGTCTCCGTACGATTTAAACATAGCTCGGCAGCGTGAATCACACCAAAAAACATTCATTGGAGCCCCAAAATCATCGAGCTCAATTGCATAGAAATAATTAGGATCCTCCTCTTTCATCTTCTCAAAATATGCCTTCAATTCTTTAGTATCGCCATCTATGACGCTACGTCTTCGTTCTTGATTGATGGCGTTTCGACTATCACTAAACTTAAAGCCAAGGTTCTCATGACCTCCCCCCTCCAAGACCAACGACTTGTAATTATTTAATATTGAAATACCAGCAGCATCATTGATCATCATCCTCTTTTTGAAGTAGTCATTTATATGTCTAAACCCAACAAATAACCGGCTTTTCTTAGGATCCATCTCATGGTTGTGCTCTAAATGGCATTGCGTTATCTTCACTACGTCTTCATCGTCGAAATAACGGGACTCAATGTAAACATTGCGGGCATCCTTGGTTTTAGCAAAGATGACCACACCAAAGCCTTAATCTTTCATACATATGATACCGCGGTTCATTCTTAAAGGAACCTTTTTTTGAAACACCGTCTTCCTTGTACTTTTTAAAGAGTTTATTAGTGCGAATGTACCATGAAAACCCCTTCTTATATGCGTATGAATGGGCGAAAGTCTGAGTTCTTCGATGACTTGTAAGCCAAACCTACAACAGGGTCAACAATGTTGTCGTTCTCAGCAGCAGTAACGACGGTGTCATCATCGTCCACTGGACCGTCGCCATACTCTTTCATTAAATCAACATCGCCATTATATTCTGCTTCACCGTTGCCTTTTGTTTCTGCTGCTCGTGAACATTCACCTTCTTCATACAAGTTATTGAGATCAAAATCAAGCGCCATTTAATCAAATGCTGAACGAGTTTTTTTTTTTTGGTGTAGATGTTCAACGAGTATTAAAAAATAAGGTTTAATCACTGTATTTTTTTTTGTTCTAGTATAAGTTACTGTATTTAAGTAATGAAAATAATAAGAGAGATAAAGTGTCAATTAAAAAGATTAGATTAAAAATAAGTGTTGTTAATTATAAAGATTAGATTAAAAATAAGTGTTGTTAATTATAAAGATTAGATTAAAATAAGTGTTGTTAATTATGGAGATTAGATTAAAATAAGTGTTAATTAATCTTGGGGTTATTCCCAATACTAATCCCGCCCAAACCCAAATAATCCCTCCCATTTTTCCCTCCAACTTTCCCTCCAAACAAAAAAAGAATCTTTGACTCACCTTTACACGTGGCGAGCGCTGATTGGCCCGTGTACCAAGGCCTTGTACACGCCATGTACTCCTAACATCTTTGACATAGTACATAGTCACAACTCAGTACACCATTGAATATACATTATAGGATAGAACAAACAAATTTATTCCGTCCGTCTCAATCATTTATTGCCTTTGATTAAAATACATTTTAACAATAATAAAAACATTAAACAAATAATAAATGAGATGGAGCCATAGAGGGATTATATTTTACCTCTCTGGCTCTCGATTAACTCTCCGGCGTTGGTTAAAACCTCGGCATTTGTGGTTACACTATTATATGAACAATTTATGTTATTCCGTAATAGTTAATGGAGATATTTCTCTCAATTGTGTTATAGAATCCAGTATAATCTATTCTTGTACCAAATTCATAAATGAAATAGAAGAGCAATGAAACAAAATATAAAAAAGCAAATGCAGAAGATTGAATCAATAAACAATAATAATAATAATGGTTATGTTCATCAACAAAACAATGAATGAACTACAATCAGCTACATTATTTGTAATCAGTGAACCTACATCGGCCCATGTTCATTTAATCATTTATAAGCAGTGAACCACAAATGGGGCATTTACATAAGCAGCAACAGAGGGAACTCGATACGGATACACACAAGGGCGACGAGCAGCATAAGAGAATAGTTGAGCCAGAGGAGCAGAATTAGCATATTGAAGCCGAGGCATGGATGCCGGAAAGACATGTTGTTCCCGTGCTCGTATCTTCCTCCACCCTTGAATAGTAGAAACAATTACACTTGGATTGACTTTTTGTTTAAGAAGCCTTGCTACAACCTTAAACTTATGAAGATTGACCTGAGTTGACCTCCATATAAAGTCAATAATAAAGTCAACATCCCTTAAAACGTACTCCTTACTGTATCCCACAATCTCTAGCAACTCATGCTTATTAATTGGCTTTCTTTTAGCAATCTCCAAGATCATCTTATTTGGCAGAACATACCAACAACTCTCATCCTCCTTCCTACTCACTTTATCCCTCCATTCATACAAACCCGCTACGAGCCCCAATTGTTCCTCGTCGAGACACGCATCCGACAACCCGTACAAAGACAAGTATGATGTCTCCCTATCAAAGACCTCCACACAATACAATCTCTTACAAACATCGTAGCTTCTCTTGTAAACCTCTATCATCAGCGGGTCGGACCCAATCGAACCTAGTTCCTTCCTCATCGAATCATATATGAACAAGAGATAATGTGTGTCTTCTCTAGCGTATTTTAACATGTCGACGGGAAGGGGTCGGATACGCCAATCCGACGATTGATACTCCTTATTAGACTCAATACCACAATAGTACTTAAGTAAGAACGCAAGTGAATTCCTTTCCAATTGTAAAACTTGTGATGATCTCATTGTATCAAATAGATTCACTACATAAATACTAAAATCACGTTGTAACCACATAATATCGTTATCGGACCCATGTATCACCTTCTTCTTAGTCGGGTCCATAAATATGTCCCGCAAGTATTCACCCATATGTTGTCGGAGTTTTAGTGTGTCCACAATAAAATCCTCAAACCGGGTCGAAATTTGCATTAGGCAAGTCATACCTTGGTAAGAACGATATGAATTATGTTCCAAATCCACCGCAAACACATCAACTCGACTCAACTTGGAGGCCAAGTAACCCAAGTCTTCCACGGTATCAACGAGCTTCAAAGGAGTAGACTCCATAGGCAATGGTGGGCTAATAATCGAGTCGAATTCAGAATCGGGGCAAGTAATGAAATCAAGAGGGTCGAAAACTTCGACAGGATGGATGGGTCTTGACCCGTCACGGGAAACGGGTAGAAGAGTGTGAGAAAAGGGCTTAAGATTATCAATATGGAAATGGAAATTGTATTCAATTTGGGGTTTTGATAAATTGGGAACATGGAACGGAATAGTCATGATTCAAACTGTAATTAAAATCACCAACAATTTTAGTTTTTCGAGTAACTGGGACTATTTTTATTTTATTTTTGAAGGGAATTGGAACTATTTTTTATCAACAGAGAAGTAATAATTTCAGATGGAAATATGTTGGGGATACATGGGGATTATATAGTGTGGTTGAAGAGTGAGGTTAGAGTTAAAAACGTAATGCTCAAGTACTTTCCAAAATCACATCGAGTAAACCATAACTTGCAATACTGCTGTAAATGCGTGTTAATTTGAGTATTCCGCTATTTTTAAATTTTTTTTGGAAAGTTTTGCCGATTAATCTTTCCGTTATTTCAACCTCCAGGTATTATTACAAGGTCAATAGGGTATTGTGGTAATTACACATCTGTCTCAATTATTTAATTTGATTTTGATTAAAATACCTTTCATAACGGATAAAAAACAGATGATTGGAAGCTGAGTTCGTAACCCGTCATCAAATAATACATTCACACGACTTATTAAAAATCGATTAATATAAGGAATTAATTATATCGTATCTCATACAAATAATTAATGTTTCCAATTTGGGCATCATCCTATAGGTGTGAGAGATCAGCTGATCACCGCCGTCACACGACAATAATGTTAAACTCTAGTGAGCCAATCATTACCGATTAACGATGATCAGCTGACATATAAATAATATAAATCCCTGATATTCGTTTTACGAGATTTAATATGTAAACGCACTTATTGTGGAGGACACTTGTGGACAGCGGGGGCCCACGGGGGCGCTTGGGAGGAAAAGAGAAACAAGCGTTTGCATTTTTGTATGGAGTCGCCACCAATTTTTATGGGAAATTGGAACCGTTCGAATACCTCGTGTCATGTCAAGACACAAAGTAGAGACATGAATACTAAGCAATCGTTACCCTTAGTATTCTATGTCTAGAATGACTCTCGTGGATGCCAATGAACACGAGTGTTCACAGATATCTGGAGTAAGAGGTGGGGGTACGTATTAGGAAGCTCTTTTGATCGAACACCTAATCCCGCCCGCCTCGATAGCGGCCTCTAATAATGATTAGGGAAGTTATTCGTACTTGATATATCGTCGGCTATATGCATGCAATGCAACATCCAAGTTTTGATCCTAGCATGTGAGAATTAATACTAAGTCGGTTGACACGTAATTAGCATACAATTAATGTCGAAGTAGGATTTAGTGTTCAATTACATGAGAAAACATACAAATGGTAAAAGAAATAATGATAGATACAATAAAGAAAATTACAATAATTACATCGGATTAGGCGATTTATGTCGAAAATACCTTTAAAACGGATAATTTGAGAAAAAGGATAAAAGAAAGAATTACGAATGTAATGAGCGGAAGGTGATATTACGGTTAATAGTTAATTATACGTATGCTAATTAAACTAGGTCAAAGCAAAAACGGAGTTCAGGGACAGAATTAAACCGAACAGCGCGAGAGAGCCGTCCTTTGAATAGGCGCAGCAGATGATCTTTGCGTCTGTTCTGGATCAATTCTGGCTGTGAAGCCGGAATTGCGCGTTGTTAGTATTCGTTGGTGAATTTAATGATTGATTAAAATTATTTACTCGGATGGAAGTGATTAGTAGGTTATTTACATATGAATGGGTCATGAAAACGATAAAACATGAATAAGACGGAATTAAACGAATTAATATAAGATGGATTAATTACAGAAGTGAAAGATATTAACAAGCTAAATTAAATCAATGGATTAAGTTAAACACGATGGATTAATGACGAATATGTGATAAATATGACAAAGGACAGATGAAAACTATATCAAAGACGAATTTCAGAAACCCAATATTGATGAATTGAATCTCTATAACCCGGAATTGAATTTAATTGACGAAAACCCGCAAATATTGGATTATAAGGGATTTAAGTCGGATTTGTGATGATTTAAAACATATTAATGATGATGATTATAATATACATGTGAATTATATGCTATCACGATGAAGAATTAACAAACAAACGAAAACAAATAGACACGACGAATTACAGAGGACGAACGAAGAAGAAAGGAAGCAGGAACTGCGCCAGCCTCACGAAGAGGCGCGGCGGTGCTGCGCTCCTTCAAGAAGCGCGCGATTCTTTGCGTCCTTTCTCGACGGTTATCTACTGGAAATCCGTAAAAAGAGGTTTTAAAGCATGGTTTTAGAAATCGGTTTTAATGGTATTTTCGACATAAACCTTACAATTGATGATACAATAATTAAAATACAATAAATAAAAAAGAGATTACACCCTCAGACTTACATGTTGACGAAACGAGAAGGACTAAGATATCGATTAGTGATGCTCGACGCGAATGCAAAGAAAGTGCCCTCGTAAGAGGAAAACGATTAAGTTAATTAAGTTGATTGATGTGGAGTTGGTCAAATTGGTCGGTCATGCAAACGAGGCTGGTACTCAGAAGGATCCGAGCTTACATGGTCGAATGTTCAAGCACGTAGACGCCAAAAAGTAAGAACAAAGTCTAGAATGAAAAGGGAGAAGAGAAGGGCGGACACTCGCGTGAGAAATATGAGGAGCGAAGGCTCCTATTTATACTAATCACGTGGAGGAATTAGGGTTTCGGAGACTCTTTGGAAGTGAATCTCGGAAAGATATGAAAAAGATACGAGAAATACGCGAGAAAGGGCACTGGGAAGAGGCGCAGAAAATCGCTGCGTCTCTTGGAAGAGGCGCAACACCTGCTGCATCTGTTCCCAAGGGGTTTCCTCCTGCGGAAGAAAGATTTCCGTGTTTGAGTTATGGTAGGACGGAAATAATTCGGTTTTCCTTAATATCTTATGTGAATATTACGGGAAATTGTTTACCAAAAGATAAAGATTGTGAAATATGGAATAGAAATATCCGGAACATTCCAGAACATTCTGACTCGGGATTTAACGGTCATCAGAAAATAGAGACGGTTTTAGGCCCGGACTCCAAATGTACTCTAATTACTGTCAAAACGACCGTATCGGCACGTAGATGACAACTAAGAAGTAGACATTAATATTTGAGCAATCACTTGACGATAATCTTACGAATTGTCACAAATCGTTCCGCGTACCAAACATGCGGCCCAATCATCACCGGGTGGTTTGCGAGAGGTGCGAAAATGAGGTATCTCTGAGCCCCCACTTTGACCGAGGCTTGGACAAGGCGAAAGTCAAAGTATAGCCATCAGGTCAATCGAAGATTACAACCTGACGACTATGGCGACGCGAGGCGGCTCAAGGGGTCTGAACCAAGGACCTGTCGTCGGGAACATTTTAGAGTCTGTCGACTATCGGGGAGGGTCGTTTAAAGTCCATTAGACTACGTAAGGAAGCTCGCCAGCCATAAGAAGAGATCATACCTGAGACTTCTTCTCGAGATGCTTCTGGGGTGCATAGGAGCTAAGGTTAAGACCTAAAAGATATATAAGGATTGTGCTAAGGTATGGGGCCCTAAAGGAAAGCATTGACGGGAAGGAGGCCAAATATAAATTCAACTTAAGGGTAACCAAAACTTGGGTATAGGAACTCTATTGGTTTGGGAACTTCTGGAGAACGACTCCCTTGTCGAACTCCGCGGGGAAACACGAAATATTGTGAGTAGCGGGACACAAAGGGAGTCTGCGAGAGAAAACTGCTTGGGTAGTCTTCGAGAAATAATTGCGAGTAGCGAGACACAAAGGGAACTGCTGAGGGGAAATCTGCTTAGGTAGATGTTAATCCTCACGTCTTGAGAGGGACAGTACGTCCGCTTACTCTCGCTGGAGACATGATTGGGAATTATTCTTCTTGTCATGAGAGGTAAAGTG
The DNA here is from genome assembly GCF_048544455.1 of Silene latifolia. NCBI lineage: Eukaryota > Viridiplantae > Streptophyta > Magnoliopsida > Caryophyllales > Caryophyllaceae > Silene > Silene latifolia. Next base: position 30,028,298 of record NC_133529.1, on the reverse strand, counting down.
TATCCGCTTACTCTCGCTGGAGACATAATGAAGGTGTGTCGAATTCTGTGAAGGAATACATGCTCGTTGCGACAAGCAAAAGGTTTTGGAAGGAATAAATAACATGCGACAGTCTGCTGCTGGCTTGGAAATGCGGGCCGGAACGAAAGAAAATCGTCAAACGGACCAAAAGAATAAAATAGCATCGGGGAAGAGGCGCACCAAAGATGGGCCCACAAATAACGAATTCATAACGAATTTTTGAAAATCCGTATGGAGGGAACACAAAGAAGGGGCGCAGCAAGAGCTGCGCCTCTTGGAAGAGGCGCAGCGCCTGCTGCGTCTATTCCCCCAAAGTGTTATTTCTGCGTAAAAACGCGATAATCAGAGGTTTATGTTCATTATTTCGAAACACAAATCACACAATTTCTCTCTCAAATCTTCACCATTTCCGCCAAGGTTTGATCCAAAAGCTTTCATTAATCATGACTAATCAAGGTATGTGTCTCATTCTTGCATTAATCGTCTACATTTACTCAATTTTGAGCCGAAAAAATTAGGGTTTATGACCCATTTGATCGAAATTTTGGGGCTTTTCCCCCAAACGCATTTGCCTTGTCAAATTGACATTAGAAATGGATAGTAGGTAATATTAGGAACATAACCATGTATTTGTCTCGGATTTTTTGTTGAGTTTTGAGCCTTTGAGTGAGATTTGAGACGGTTTCACAGCTAAACCGTAAATTGCTTCGAAAATAGCCTTAGGATTGCCCATTTGCGACAAAACTTGATATTTGGGATCCTTGAATGATGGGTAAACTTTCTACCATCTCGTAATTTTGGTTTGTGACAGCTTTTCCAGGACACTTTTCTAGGGCATAATCGCCGTTATAACGAAATGCTGCCGAAATTTCGACTCGAACCCGAGACTAGGCTTCAAATTAGGCTTGACTTGACCTAAATTACCACATGAGTGATCGGGTTGGTGGGAATATGGCCAAGGATGGCAAGAAAAGAGCGATTTCAGGGCTTCCGAAGGCTCGAAAATCCCTTAACCAAGGCTTGTCGTCACGTGACGCGGCCTAAACTTGCTTTAATGTTGCAGGTGATGAGGCTTCTACTTCTGGTAGAGCTCCCATGGAGATAGACGTTGCTACTGTCGAGGAGGCTTTGGAGCAGGCCTTCACCGCCGCGGTGATGGCTGCTGGGGACGAGGTTCACGAGGAGGAGGCTGTTGAGGAGGAGGAGGCCCCGAGACGGGCCAACGTCGGACGAGGAGGTCGTCAGCTGAGAGGAGCTCCTGCGTGGGCTGAGACTTGGGAGAGCAGGCACCTGCTGTGGGCTGCAGAGGGTCACCTGTCCTACAGGACGGTGAAGAGTTTGGTAAATAGGAATTCACTACTCATTACTCATCCTCTTTCATTCATTTGTTCAAATTCCTTTCAAATTTTATTCAAAACTAAAGATAGCTTTTGTTTCAAGTCACAATAGGAGGCCGGGAACATCAGGTTGTTCTCGAGTTACACGACAGCGATGGAGCACTACGAGCGGCTGTCGGCGGAGGAGCGGGCCATGATCGAGTGTGGAGCGTTCGGTCCTTTGGTGTAGGTCTGGAGGGACATCGCGAAGAGGAAGCTGCGGGCTAACCTTAGCCTGGTCCGCGCTTTCTTGGACCGATTCTGGGATACGACTTCCACGTTCCACATGCCTTTCGGTGAGGTGAGAGTCACTCTGGAGGACTACGGCATAATTTCTGGTCTGTCGTGCGGGACCAAGGAGGTGGAGTGGCCAGAGACTGCCATGAGGGTGGACTCGGCCGAGGAGAGGAGATTGATCGGCTGGAACTTGTCGCCGAAGGCTGTTCTGATCTTAGGGTTTGATACCCAGTTCCTACGTTCGAGACTACTTTGCGGGAAAGACCCGGCGGTGACGACGATTGACGGGAGGGAGACGGCTCCTCCTCCTGTACAGGTGAGCGAGAGGGCTCGTTTGTGGCTCGGTGGTTTCGTCTTCGATTTACCTCCGAGACAAGGGCGAGAGGCTGTCGACGAAGCTTCTTCCCTTCCTTTCGACCTTTGAGTTCCCTAGGGCGTTGGGACCGGGTCACTTTCTTGGTTTCGCGGTCCTCATCCGCTTCATGAGGGCCATGGTTCGTCTGGGAGGTTGATGGAGAAGGGGACTTCTCTTGGTGCTTTGTCGGCCTGGACTACTGCTGGAGGTATGAACCTTCCTTTAGACCAAAGTAAATTCCTTTCTTTATCAAATCACGAAAGATCGTCATTGATTATTCTGCTTTACAGGCGTGGGTGTACTCCTACTTCCCGAGCCTCGCGCCCAAGAAGACGGAGCCGGCTGGAGAAGGCCTATCCCGTGGTGAGGATTAGGTGATGTCTTGGGGACGAAGAGCAAGCGTTCTTCTCACAACGTCTACCGGCGGGACGTGAACGCTCTTCAGCTAGACAACGTGAGTATCTCACTTATATTCACTCGTGCTTCTTATATTTACTTTTAATTGATCATAGGAATGATCCTTTTTTATCTTGTCACAGTGGGTGCCCAGAGCTTGGGCGGAGTACGCTGGAGCGCCTCCTTTCGTGGCTGAGGTCCTTCGGCCTAGGAGCTCGAGCCGACTGCTGTTGAGGACGTCGATGGGTCCTGTGTGGTACTTGGGCGAGCGCTTGGCTCGTCAGTGTTTTCGGGACGTGTTGACGGTTCTCGTCGATCCTCCCAGGACGATGTTTAGGGAGCCTTCTGAGGCTGAGAGGGAGGCGGACTTGGCTGGTGCCAGTGGTGAGCATCTACGGGAGGTTGGCGAGGACTACTCCTGGCGAGGACTACTCGGTGTTCCTCTACGGGAGGTTGGCGTACTGGCCGGTAGTGGTGAGCATCTTTTATTTTTCCTCTTGATTTGATTTTGAGAATTATGATGAAAGATCATCGATTAGTGAGAACCATTTGACTTTGTAGGAGGTCGAGGCGGCGGGCATCGAGCCCCCAGAGTACCCCGAGACCCTCGAGTACACTGACGCGACCGGGAGGACGACGATCTCCGAGTTGCGTGACTTTGACGTAGCTGTGACGGATGCTGGCCTGGACGATTGGCAGCATCTGATTCGGAGGGTGAGCCTCTAACTTGTATAACTTTTGTGTAAGAACACATTTGATTGAGTTTGTTCAATTGTTGAGAATTTCTTTTTGAAAATGCAGGTTGCGCCGTCTCGGTTCGTGGCGCTATGGAGGGTGGCCAACCGGCTGCGAGCTACTGCCGTCGAGGCACTTGTCGGCGGTCGAGGTCGTCAGGTATGAACCTTACGCCTATTTCATTTTTGATTTTTGATTTTCCGATTTTGCTTGAATCGATTGACATGAGCCAATTTATTGTTTACATGGTGACCGCGAGCTGGAGCGAGAGTTGACCCAGTCTCGGGAGGAGACAGCTCGCTTGTCGAGGGAGCTCGAGGTTCGGGACGCCGAGATCGCCGTTCTTGCGGCAAGAGTTGCAGAGTTGGAGGGCGCCCAACAGTAGTTTTGTGTAGCTGTTTGACGTATTTTGTACATTTGTACATTTGGACATTGATTTTGAACATTTTTGGACTTTGTTTGGGGCTCGAGCCCCCAGTTTGTTGTACATTTCCTTTGTTTGGTGTATATACGACGGCCTGAGTGCCTTTGCTGTTGGGTTGTGTTGCTTGTATCTGCAGGTTAGTTTTGAACAGGTTTGGTAGATGACGGTTTACGCCGTCATGCTGCCGAAATTTACATAGAAAACACGCAAAGCATACATTTATATATACATATGGCCTTAATTAGCGCAAAACGAGTGACTCAAAAGGATGCAAAAATGCAAAATTTTTGCCGGAAATGACCGGACGGTAGGGAGGGTTACCCCCTAAAAAAGAAAAAAAAGAAGAAATCTATAAGTTAGAAATGTAGAAATGAAATTAAGAAATTGAAATTAATATAGAAATGTTGAGATTCGGTAAAATGAATTAAATGAGAAATATTAAAACGAAAATTACTCTCTAAAATGATGAATTAAAATGAAAACTGCTTCCTAAAATGAAAATATACAAGTGTGATAAAATGGCGAAAATGTCGACGTCGCCTCGAAATACATGCCCGCGAAATTAGGAAACCTGAAACATGGTAATTTTCTCGTATTTACCAAAATAATAACCCGTAGGAATAGGAAATTATTCGTCATGGAATTAGGAAAGATCCAACGCGAAAATCACGAAGTGAAGGCGAGGAAGAGGCGCGGCATGAGCTGCGTCCCTTTGAAGAGGCGCAGTGGCCGTCTTTGCTGTTCAAGGTGTTCTGCTCTGATGGATTTTTGGAAACTGAAATTAGTATAAATAGAGACGTCGACGGAGCTTTTATTCACATAATTCTTCCGTCTCTTCTTCGTCTACTTACATAAAATTCTCAAAAGAAATTTTTCATCATGAATACTTTGGAGATCCGCTTGAAGGAATGGACCAACGAATTTTCGAATATGGAGAAGCATGATATGGGTGCTTATAATTTTGGGTCTTTGTTGAGTTTAAAACTCATCAAGGTTGTTAAACCGTTCTTGGATGCTTGCCTTGACTATTGGGACCCGAATTACCATGTTTTTGCGTTCCCTGGAGGTGATATTTGCCCATTTCCTGAAGAAATTGCTGCTATTGGTGGATGGGATCCTGAACACTTGCCCGCCATTCCTTCTACTTCGCAAGGGTACAAGAGCAAATTTAGAGACTAGCTTGGATTGACTAGATTTGAGGTGGATCGTCTAGTTACCTCGAAAGGCGTGAGAATGTTGGACTTCATAGATCGATTCATCAACAGGGCCGACCCCACCGTTTCTCATGTTGCTAGGCGGAGGGCATTTGGCTTTTGCTTGTTGCATGTGTATGTCTTCCAAGGGCATGTTGATGAAGACTTGAGAGGTGATCCCCGTCTTGGGCCTTGTTGAGCGGATGGAGAGGCGCAGAGCCCGCTTGCTTATGATTAGGAGAGATTATTTTGGGCTTGGATAGTAGGAAATCCAACCGCGATCTACCGTATTTGGGAAGCCCCGTCCTTCTGCAGGTAAAAGACGTTTTTTTTTTTTTTTTTTTTTTTTTTTTTTTTTTTCCGTTTTTATGATGTCTAATACCCGCTTTTGGTAGGTTTGGCTTATGGAACGGCTCCGATTGATCGAGCCCCCAGTTCATGTGCTTTCCTATCATGCACGCTCGATTGCGATGAGGACGAGGTTGTACATGGTGGACTTCACTCGGGTCTGTGATTATTGGAAGAACAAGCTGAAGAGCGACAATGGCCCGTTGATTAGGTGGGTCGTACCGTGGTGGCACCTCAAATCCGTCACTGGAGTGTCTTCTTTGGATCCCACTAGGTCCGTGCGCATTCCTGGATTGGAGTTTATGGTGTGCATCTTCCCGGAAAGGCTGATGAGACAAGTTGGGCTGAAACAGACGATCCCGAGGCTTGACACCGTCCCGCAGACTGCTATGGCGCTTACTACAGAGAGCCGAAGAGAGTGGGCCATTAAATGGACCCAAAGAAACATGTGGTTCTTGAATTTCTCTGCCAATGCCTTGTGGGTGTCGGATTCTTATCTGAGATGGAGAAAGGCTACTACTCCGGAAGAGCGCGAGAGACTGAGGAAGCGCGAGCCCGTTGACTACAAGGTGCGCGAGGTAGAGAAAGAGAAAGAGAAGCACCTGATAGAGGGAGAAGAAGAAGCCGGGTTTCAAGTTGTTCATCCTTCGAAGAAACCAAAGACTACTCCTGTCGCGGAAATGGTGATTGACAAGAATGGAAAGTCTAGGCCTCGAGAAAGACCGTTGGTGATTAGGTCTGAAGTGGCGCAAGAGCGTCCGGCTCGAGGTCGTGACAAGAAATATGACAAGAACGACAAGGGCAAGGGGAAGATGGAAGAATAGCCCGAGTCTTTATTTATTATTTGATTATTATTATTATTTGTTGTTGTAATAAAAAAGGTGGGGTTTTTAGAATCCTAGCCTATTCTATTTTTTATTATGTAACGTACTATTATTATCAGAAAATGAATGAAATAAAAAGGTTAAATGGTTATGAAACCGTTGTGATTTTCTATTTATTATTCTTTTCGAATTTCAAATGCAATGCAAATGTCCTTCTATTTACATTTTAAATATAACGGGTTGAATCCTGTGAAGGATTGCCTACGTATTCACTTAAAAAAATGAAATCAAACCCTTGCGCGTAGTTCGAGTAAATGTAAAAGAATAATTGTTCTAAGCAAGAGCTTGTAATAAACTGAGAAAATAAGCATGAGCTTTTGCTTACTCTGAAGGTGCGAATTTAGTTTATTTGATGATACGAGGATGACAAATTTGTCAAAATGCAAGAGCACAGTGACATTAGCTTATTTCAGCTTGGCCAGGGGCCGTTTATTTAGTGCCACAAGAGCGACACGTGGGGTTACGCGAGGCGCGTTTTTGTTCCTATTCTAGGCATAGTATCGTTTTAGTTGGTCAAGGTTTGTTGGGTTCGAAAACTCATTCCCATCTAGGTCTGTGATTCTAACCGCACCCCCTGGGAGTATGGATTTGACTAGAAATGGTCCGGCCCAATTAGGTTTGAATTTTCCTCGTGGGTCAACAGGTAAAAGAGCTCTAACCGATTTGAGCACTAAGTCTCCCTCTTTGATGTTTCTTGGCCTAACCCTTTTGTTGAAAGCTCGTTTGATACGTGCTTGATATGTTTGTACATTATGTAAGGCGCGTAGCCTACGTTCATCTAGGAGGATGAGTTCTTCATATCTATCCTTCTTCCAATCGGCTTCCGGGATTTGACTTTCTAGTAAAATACGCAAGGATGGTATTTCTAGCTCGACTGGTTGTACAACTTCCATGCCGTATGTCAAATAGAAAGGAGTAGCCCCAGTGGGCGTCCTAACAGATGTACGATACCCCCACAAAGCAAAGGGTATCTTGCTTGGCCAATCTCTATAGTTGTCAATCATTTTCTTGAGAATCGTGACAACATTCTTGTTTGCCGCCTCTACCGCGCCGTTAGTCTGTGGCCTATATGGCGAAGAGTGGTGATGCTTAACCTTGTATTTGGCTAGCAATTGGTCGGTCTCAGCTTGGAAGTGTGATCCATTATCACTAATGATTTCGTGTGGGCAACCATATCGACAGATGATGTTGTTTTGTATGAACTTTGCCACATTTTTAGCTGTAAGACTAGTGTAGGAAGCCGCTTCCACCCATCTGGTGAAATAGTCGATTGCTACTAGAATGAAACAGTGACCTCCTGTTCCGGCTGGGGTTATCTTCCCGATTATGTCAATTCCCCATGCAGAAAATGGCCAAGGGGATGTCATTGTATTAAGTAATGAAGGAGGGACATGTTGTACATTCCCGAAGATTTGGCAATTGTGGCAATGTCTTACGTATTTGATGCAATCGGATTCCATTGTGGTCCAATAATACCCCAGACGGGTGATTTTCTTTGCCATCATAGGCCCACTCATGTGAGGACCGCATTCTCCATCGTGGACTTCTTCCATCACCTTTCGTGCCTGTGAATGATCAAGGCAACGTAGGATTACACCAAGAGGTGTTCTTTTGTATAATTTTCCTTTCATGAGAACGTATTGGGAAGCTAGTAGGCGTATAGCACGTTGTCCCCTCTTGTCCATATCCGGTGGATAGGTACCATTAAGCTTAAAATTCAGGATTGCTTGGAACCAGTGTTCCTGCGCGATCTCTTCTTCATCGGTGATTTGGTGGACATAAGCCGCTCGACCGACCGTCGTTCGATGCACAAAGGCATTTCCATCATGTGATCCGGCATATTAATCAGAGATGCAAGTTTCGCAAGAGCGTCTGCAAATTGATTTTCTTCCCGAGGTAGGTGTAGGTAGGTTACGTGATCAAAGAATTGAGCGACTTGGTCTATTCTAGCCTGATAAGGTGCGAGGCTTTCGCTTCGGATTTTCCAAGATCCTGTAACTTGGTTGATGATCAGTGATGAATCCCCATGTACTCGGAGGTTTTTAATGCCTAAGCTCACTGCCGCTTGTAGTCCAACGAGACAAGCTTCGTATTCTACAGCATTGTTTGTCACCTCGAAGTCGAGTTTGACAGCAATTGGTGTATGCTCGCCTTCAGGAGAAATGAGCAACACTCTTATTCCGAATCCTCTTAAGTTCGATGCTCCATCAAAGTATAGGTCCCAGGAGTCTACATCAGTTTGGAGTATATCCTCGTCTGGAAATGACCAAGTATCTATTGTTTGTGCGTCATTGATAAGATTTTCTGCGAAAAATTCGGCGACGGCGCGACCTTTTATAACTTTCAGTGGCACGTATTTGAGGTCGAATTCTGAGAGCATCAGGGCCCATCTTGCTAGACGTCCGTTGAGGACGGGTTTCTCGAAGAGGTATTTGACTGGATCCATTTTGGAGTATATTTTGACGGAGTAGCTAAGCATGTAATGGCGTAGCTTCTTTGTTGCCCACACAAGAGCGAGGCATGTCTTTTCGAGTTTTGAGTATTTGCACTCGTACCCCAAGAACTTCTTACTAAGATAGTAGATAGCTCTTTCTTCACTTCCTACAGTTTGAGCCAGCATGGCACCCATGGCTGTTTCGGTTACTGTGAGATATAAACCAAGAGGTTGATCTTGTTGTGGTGGCATGAGCACTGGTGGTTTAGCCAATATCTCCTTGATCCGGTTAAATGCCTTTTGACAATCATCATCCCACATGGTGTGGTCTGTTTTCTTGAGCTTCTTGAAGATAGGCTCACAAATCATCGTAAGTTTCGATATGAATCGACTTATATATTGTACTTTTCCCAGGAATCCTCTGACTTCTTTTTCTGTGTGAGGTTGTGGCATTTCGATCAGAGCTTTGATTTTGGAAGGATCTATTTCTATACCTCGTTGGCTAAAAACGTATCCCAGGAGTTTGCCAGATGTTACCCCGAATGTGCATTTCTGAGGATTGAGCCTCATGTTGTACTTTCGTAGCCTTGCGAAGAACTTGCGAAGGTTCGCAATATGTCCCTCTCTTTCCTTGGATTTGACAATCATGTCATCTACGTATACCTCAACTTCTTTGTGCATCATGTCATGTAGGAGTGTAGTTGCGGTGCGTTGATATGTAGCTCCGGCGTTGATCAATCCAAACGGCATTATCGTATAACAATAAGTTCCCCATTGGGTGACAAAGGCGGTCTTATGCATATCTTCCATGGCCATTTTGATTTGATTATAACCCGCATACCCATCCATGAAGGATAGTAACGCGTAGTCTGCAGTATTGTCCACCAATATGTCGATGTGAGGTAGAGGGAAGTCATCTTTTGGACTTGCTTTGTTTAAGTCCCTAAAGTCAACACAAACACGGATTCTCCCATCCTTTTTGGGTACGGGTACTATGTTAGCTACCCAGTCAGAATACTCGGAAACTTTGATGAACCCGGCTTTGAATTGTTTGTCAACTTCTTCCTTAATCTTTAGAGCCCATTCTGTTCTCATTCGTCGAAGCTTCTGTTTTACAGGTTTGAAACCTGGCTTAATCGGAATCCTATGTTCGGCGATATCCCTGTCGATCCCTGGCATGTCTTTGTAGGACCAAGCGAAAACGTCTTTGAATTCATTTAGGAGGTCTATGAAATCGGCCCTTTCGGTAGAGCTCAAGGTAGTCCCTATCCTAAGTTCTTGGGGTTCTAGTTCGGTTCCTACATTGATGGGTTCGGTGTCCTCTATTACTGGTCCCCCTTCCCCTTCCTGTAGTATTTCTTTGGCTACGTAGGAGGTATTTCGATCAAGTCCGGTCTTGGTCATCCTCGGTATCATCGTAAACAGAATTGCACTCAAGATAACACAAAGAGTAAGCAGAACCTGATTTATTCATATTAAAATTTGAGTAAAGTTGAAACAAAGAAGCCAACTGATCCATGGTCAGTGGCGGCAAAGGGACAGTGGTTGGGGCATTTCCCGAACTAATGTGACTACTTGAGGCTAAGCTAGGAGAAACAAAGGGAGTGGGGATGACGACAGGAGTAGACTCTCTAATGACTTCTCTAGACTCTGACTCTGACTCCGACTCCGACTCGAACTCATCGTCTTCTGGTTCTCCTTTGAACATCTCTCCTTCTCCAGTGGTGAGCTTGAAGAGTCTTCCTTGATGGTTGGTCCATTTGATTGATTTTCTCCATCCTTTCTGCTGTCTTGCGTTGGTTTCTGCACTCCCAAGCGTGGCAATGATCTCATCTATGATGCTTTCAGCGCTTTTGATTAAGGGAAGATCTTGGAGATAGACGTCCTCCTCACTATCCGTCCATATCCCATTAATGACCTCTTCTTTCGGGGAGATGAGATGCGAGCAATCTAAGGTAGATTCGTCACTTGTAATCACCAGAACTCCAAGAGGATTCTCAGTGTAGTTGGGCTTACCTCCTGGTGGTATTGGTAGTCAACCATCTTCAATCATGTCTTGAAGCACGTTTTTCAACTTGTAGCATTTTTCTGTGTCGTGTCCCTTGCCCCTATGGTATTCGCAGTACGAATACTCGTCCCAGAATTTGGACTTCCTTTCTGGTTCGGGAGTAGGTCCGATGGGTTGGAGTTTACCTTGCTTCATTAACCTTTTTAGAGCGTTGGAGTAAGTGTCCCCAAGATTTGCGAATTTCCTTAGTGGGGTGCTTTTCTTGGATGGCTCGAGAAGGTTAACTTCATCGGTCTTGCTAGTAGAGCCGTATGAACGACTTGTGGACCCTTGATATCCTCGACCTACTGTTTTGGACAAGAGTCCTTTACGGATGTCATCTTCAATCCTTTTCCCTAGTACGGTTAAGTCCTTGAAAGTTTTGATGTTTTGGTATCTCAAATGATTGGCATAGATGGGTTTGAGATTATCCACAAACTTCTCCACAAGGGTAGCTTCATCCGGGCGTTCAACTAGTCGGGTGCTAGTCTTCCTCCACCTACTTAGGAAGTCGGTGAATCCTTCTTTGTCATTTTGGGTAAGAACCTCTAGAGTACGCATGTTTACTTGGATCTCGACATTATCCGCATATTGTTTAGAGAACTCGATTGCGGCATCTTCCCAAGTAGCGACCTTCTTGTGATCCAAGGAGTAGAACCATTGCTTCGGGATGGTGTCAAGAGATGAAGGAAAGATCCTTAAGAACATCTCGGGTTTGATGCCTTTGATAGACATGTAATCCTTGAAGGCACGGATGTGGTTCAAAGGGTTCTCGTGTCCCTTGAATTTAGGGATATCCGTCATATTGAAGTTAGTTGGCAATTTGGAATTGACGGCCTCATACTTGCGATTATTCTCCCTATAAATGTCATCCCCCTTAAGGTACATCAATTGCTCCTCTAAGTATTGGAGTCTTTTCTCAGCTACAGTCATCCCCATGAGAGGATTTTCATCCTTAGATTCATTATCAGAGTCACCTATTACTTCACTTTCATGAGGAGGCAACCTTCCCTCTACGGTATAGATACGGCCTTCGATGAGCTCAAGGCGGTCATAGACTTGGTCTTGGGTGACTTGCATTTGGGCTAGCCGGCTAGGATTCGATCATTACCATCTTGAAGTTGGCGGAGGTTTGTTTCGCTGGATCCAGGCATCTTGAAATCTGGATAAGAGATCGGCGACGAATCAAAACACGATTGACCATTCTAACACACTCGCTTAAAAAAGAAATGTTTTGACTCGTGAAGTGGGTGTGTGCCACTTGTGTTGAGTGAGCTTTGAAGAAAGACAAGGTTTTTAAAAATGTGTGTCCTAGTCAACTATAGTGTTGTTGTAGGAGTGGACTCGAAGTGAGGTTTTGAAATGGGCTTGTGGCCTGAATTTTGACATGACAAACGGACAGAGTTTTGACCGGATTTTGCGCTAATTGAAAGCCTATTTCGAAATTTTGGTTGAAAATGGGTTTTGATTTTTGAAAGATCGTCATGGTTTTGTTTAGAAGTGGTGATCACGTAAGGTACAAACATTTATACAAGCATTATAACGGGATGCTGAGTGCATTTAAAAGGGTTTTGGTTTAAAGGGTGGGTTGCCATACCGAACCATCAAACCCGAAGTCTGTGGAGAGGCTCGTACCAAACAAGAGTAAGGCTGATTCCTAGTCCATTTCCTCAAGTAGTGAAGGCCCTTGGTACAAACAAGAGTAAGCATCATGGTATGGATGACGTCAATCGCTATCCATCCTTAGGCCCAAATAAGAATTAGGACCGTTTAGACGGGACGATTGGTCGAATGGGTTGGGTTGGGCCTAGGAAGGCCGAATCAAACGGTCTAGGAAGACCGAGTTATGAAAACCGACAATTGTCTTGTACAAACTATTCCCTAACCTTGTTCAAGTTTCACCCTTGCTACACGTAAGTGTATCGTCCCCAGCAGAGTCGCCAAACTGTGGACAGCGGGGGCCCACGGGGGCGCTTGGGAGGAAAAGAGAAACAAGCGTTTGCATTTTTGTATGGAGTCGCCATCAATTTTTATGGGAAATTGGAACCGTTCGAATACCTCGTGTCATGTCAAGACACAAAGTAGAGACATGAACACTAAGCAATCGTTACCCTTAGCATTCTATGTCTAGAATGACTCTCGTGGATGCCAATGAACACGGGTGTTCACGGATATCCTGGAGTAAGGGTGAGGTACATATTAGGAAGCTCTTTTGATCGAACACCTAATCCCGCACGCCTCGATAGCGGCCTCTACTAATGATTAGGGAAGTTATTCGTACTTGATATATCGTCGGCTATATGCATGCAATGCAACATCCAAGTTTTAATCCTAGCATGTGAGAATTAGACTAAGTCGGTGAAACGTAATTAGCATACAATTAATGTCGAAGTAGGATTTAGTGTTCAATTACATGAGAAAACATACAAATGGTAAAAGAAATAATGATAGATACAATAAAGAAAATTACAATAATTACATCGGATTAGGCGATTTATGTCGAAAATACCTTTAAAACGGATAATTTGAGAAAAAGGATAAAAGAAAGAATTACGAACAGAACAGAAGGTGATATTACGGTTAATAGTTAATTATACGTATGCTAATTAAACTAGGTCAAGGCAAAAACGGAGTTCAGGGACAGAATTCAACCCGGAACAGGCGCAGCAGAGCTGCGTCCTTTGAATAAGGCGCGGCCAGAATCTTTGCGTCTCGTTCTGGATCGAATTCTGGCTGTGAAGCCGGAATTGCGCGTTGTTAGTATTCGTTGGTGAATTTAATGATTGATTAAAATTATTTACTCGGATGGAAGTGATTAGTAGGTTATTTACATATGAATGGGTCATGAAAACGATAAAACATGAATAAGACGGAATTAAACGAATTAATATAAGATGGATTAATTACAGGAGTGAAAGATATTAACAAGCTAAATTAAATCAATGGATTAAGTTAAACACGATGGATTAATGACGAATATGTGATAAATATGACAAAGGACAGATGATATCAAAGACGAATTTCAGAAACCCAATATTGATGAATTGAATCTCTATAACCCGGAATTGAATTTAATTGACGAAAACCCACAAATATTGGATTATAAGGGATTTAAGTCGGATTTGTGATGATTTAAAACATATTAATGATGATGATTATAATATACATGTGAATTATATGCTATCACGATGAAGAATTAACAAACAAACGAAAACAAATAGACACGACGAATTACAGAGGACGAACGAAGAAGAAAGGAAGCAGGAACTGCGGCAGCCTCACGAAGAGGCGCAGCAGGTACTGCGCTCCTTCGAAGAAGCGCGGCGATTCTTTGCGTCCTTTCTCGACGGTTATCTACTGGAAATCCGTAAAAAGAGGTTTTAAAGCATGGTTTTAGAAATCGGTTTTAATGGTATTTTCGACATAAACCTTACAATTGATGATACAATAATTAAAATACAATAAATAAAAAAGAGATTACACCCTCAGACTTACATGTTGACGAAACGAGAAGGACTAAGATATCGATTAGTGATGCTCGACGCGAATGCAAAGAAAGTGCCCTCGTAAGAGGAAAACGATTAAGTTAATTAAGTTGATTGATGTGGAGTTGGTCAAATTGGTCGGTCATGCAAACGAGGCTGGTACTCAGAAGGATCCGAGCTTACGTGGTCGAATGTTCAAGCACGTAGACGCCAAAAAGTAAGAACAAAGTCTAGAATGCAAAGGGAGAAGAGAAGGGCGGACACTCGCGTGAGAAATATGAGGAGCGAAGGCTCCTATTTATACTAATCACGTGGAGGAATTAGGGTTTCGGAGACTCTTTGGAAGTGAATCTCGGAAAGATATGAAAAAGATACGAGAAATTGTGGACAGCGGGCCGCCCACGGGGGCGCTTGGTGAAAACGAAACAAGCGTTTGCATTTTTGTATGGAGTCCCCACCAATTTTTATGGGAAATTGGAACCGTTCGAATACCTCGTGTCATGTCAAGACACAAAGTAGTGACATGAACACTAAGCAATCGTTACCCTTAGCATTCTATGTCTAGAATGACTCTCGTGGATGCCAATGAACACGGGTGTTCACGGAGATATGGACTAAGGGGTGAGGGTACGTATTATGAAGCTCTTTTGATCGAACACCTAATCCCGCCCGCCTCGATAGCGGCCTCTACTAATGATTAGGGAAGTTATTCGTACTTGATATATCGTCGGTTATAATGCATGCAATGCAACATCCAAGTTTTAATCCTAGCATGTGAGAATTAATACTAAGTCGGTTGACACGTAATTAGCATACAATTGGGTCGAAGTAGGATTTAATGCTCAATTACATGTGAAAACATACAAATGATACAAGAAATGTGATAATTATGAACTACAATAATGAAAATTACAATAATTACAATGGAATAGGCGATTTATGTCGAAAATACCTTTAAGACGGATAATTTGAGAAAAAGAATAAAAGAAAGAAAGAAGGAATTAAATAAACTAACGAACAGAAATTAGCGTGATATTACGGTTAATAGTTAGTTAATACGTAAACTAATTAAACTATGTCATGGCAGAAACGGAGTTCAGGGACGAACTCGGCCCGAACAAAGCAAGAGAGCGTCCTTTGGAATAAGCGCGGCGTGAGACGCCGCTGCGTCTGTTCCTTGGCTCAGTTCTGGTTGTGAAGCCGTAATTGCAAGCCGTTAATGTTAATTGGTGAATTTAATTATCAATTGATGATATTTACTCGGATGAAAGTGATTAGCATGTTATTTAACATATGAATGGGTCGTGAAAACAGTAAAATATGAATGAGATGGATGCAAACGGATTATTACATGATGGAATAATGATAGAAGTGAAAAATATTAATGAGTCCTACGAATTAAATCAATTAACTACGTTAGATATGATGGATTAATGACAAATATGCGACGAACACATGAATAAACAGATGAAAACCATGTCAAAGACGAATCCCAGAAACTCAACATGAACAAATTGAATCTCTACAACCTGGATTGAACTTAATGACGAAAACCCGCAAATATTGGATTATTAAGGATTTAAGTCGGATTTATGACAAATTAGACATGAGAATGACGGTGATTATAACACATGTGGAATTATTATGATATTAAGACGAAGAATTAACAGACGAAGCAAGCAAAAGAAAGAATTTGAACACGAATTACATAGGGCAAACGAAGAAGAAAGGAAGCAGGAACTGCGGCAGCCTCACGAAAAGGCGCAGCAGGAACTGCGCTCCTTCGAAGAGGCGCAGCAGTTGCTGCGTCCTTTTTCGACGGTTATCTACTGGAAATCCGCAAAAACAGGTTTTAACAAAGGGTTTTAGAAATCGGTTTTAATGGTATTTTCGACATAAACCTTAAAATTGATGATACGAAAAGTAAAAAACAATAAATAAACAAGGATTATACACCCTCAGACTTACATGTTGACGAAACGAGAAGGACTAAGATATCGATTAGTGATGCTCGACGCGAATGCAAAGAAAGTGCCCTCGTAAGAGGAAAACGATTAATTAATTAAGTTGATTATTGGTGTAGTTGGTCAAATTGGTCGGTCATGCAAACGGAGAGGCTGGTACCCGGAAAGATCCGAGCTTACGTGGTCGAAAGTTCAAGCACGTAGGCGCCAATAAGTAAGAACAAAGTCTAGAATGCAAAGGGAGAAGAGAAGGGCGGACACTCGCGTGAGAAATATGAGGAGCGAAGGCTCCTATTTATACTAATCACGTGAAGGAATTAGGGTTTCGGAGACTCTTTGGAAGTGAATCTCGGAAAGATATGAAAAAGATACGAAAAACACGCAGAAAGGGCACGGGAAGAGGCGCAGCAGCCATGCGTCTCTTGGAAGAGGCGCAAAGACTGCCGCGCGTCTATTCCCAGAAGGTTTCCTCCTGCTGAAGAAAGATTTCCGCGTTTGAGTTATGGTAGGACAGAAATAATTCGATTTCCTTAATATCTTATATGAATATTACGGGATTTTATTTGCCAAAAGATAAAATTTGTGAAATATGGAATAGAAATATCTGGAACATTCCAGAACATTCCGACTCGGGATTTAACGGTTATCAGAAAATGGAGACGGTTTTAGGCCCGGACCCCGAATGTACTCTAATTACTGCCAAAACGACCGTATCGGGACGTAGATGACAACCATGAGGTAGACATTAATATTTGAGCAATCACTTGACGATAATCTTACGAACTGTCACAAATCATTCCGCGTATCAAACATGCGGCCCAATCATCACCGGGTGGTTTGCGGGAGGTGTAGAAATGAGGTATCTACAGAGCCCCCACTTTGACTGAGGCTTGGACAAGGTGAAAGTCAAAGTATAGCCATCAGGTCAATCGAAGATTACAACCTGACGACTATGGCGACGCGAGGCGGCTCAAGGGGTCTGAGCCAAGGACCTGTCGTCGGGAACATTTTAGAGTCTGTCGACTATCGGGGAGGGTCGTTTAAAGTCCATTAGACTACGTAAGGAGGCTCGCCAGCCATAAGAAGAGACCATACCTGAGACTTCTTCCTCGAGATGCTTCCGGAGTTGCGTAGGAGCTAAGGTTGAGCATGGGAGCTAAGGGTAAGACCTAAAGGATATATAAGGATTGTGCTAGGGTATGGGGCCCTAAAGGAAAGCATTGACGGGAAGGAGGTCAAATAGTAAGTTCGACTAAGGATAGCTAAAGTTTGGATACTTCTGGAGAACGACACCTTCGTCGAACTCCGCGGGGAAACACGAAATATTGCGGGTAGCAGGACACGGCTGGGAACTGCTGGAGGGAAAACTGTTTGGATAATCTTCGGGAAAATATTGCAAGTAGCAGGACACGGCTGGGAACTGCTGGAGGGAAAGATCTGCTTGGGTAGATGTTAATCCTCACGTCTTGAGAGAGACAAGATCGTCCGCTTACTCGCTTTGGAGACATCATGGGGAATTATTCTTCTTGTCATGAGAGGGAAAGTATATCCGCTTACTCTCGCTTGAGACATAATGAATGTGTGTCGAATTCTTGTGAATAAGTAAATGCTCGTTGCGACAAGCAAAAACGGGTCTTGAAAGGAATAAACAGTCTGCTGCTGGCTTGGAAATGCGAGTCGGAACGAAAGAAAATCGTCGAACGGACCAAAAAAGTAAAATAGCATCGGGGAAGAGGCGCACCAAAGATGGGCCCACAAATAACGAACTTATAACGAATTTTTGAAAATCCGTATGGAGGGAACTAAGGGAAGAGGCGCAGCAAGAGCTGCGTCTCTTGGAAGAGGCGCAGCGCCTGCCGCGTCTATTCCGCAATTTGGCTTTCCTGCGTAAAAACGCGAAAATCAGAGGGATTGTATTCATTTGTATTCGAAACACAAATCACTCATTTCTCTCTCAAATCTTCACCATTTCCGCCAAGGTTTGATTCAAAAGCTTGCTTTAAACATGACTAATCGAGGTATGTATCTCAATCTTGCATTAATCCTCTACAACTGAATTTTGAGCCGCAAAATCTAGGGTTTTCGACCCTTTTGATCGAAAATTTGGGGCTTTTCCCCCAAATGAATTTGCTTTGTCAAATTGAAGTTAGAAATGGATAGTAGGTAATGTTAGGAACATAACCATGTATTTTTTTCGAATTTTCATCAAGTTTTGAGCCTTTGAGTGAAATTTTGAGACGGTTTTACAACTAAACCGTAAATTGCTTCAAAAATAGCCTTAGGATTGCCCATTTGCGATGAAATTTGATATTTGGGATCCCTGGGTGATGGGCGAACTTTCTACCATCTCGGAATTTTGGTTTGTGACAACTTTTTCAGGACACCTTTCTAGGGCATAATCGTCGTTATAGCGAAATGCTGCCGAAATTTCGACTTGAACCCGGAACTAGGCTTCGAATTGGACTTGACTTGACCCAATTTATCACATGAGTGGTCGGGTTGATGGGAATATGGCCAAGGATGGCCAGGAAAGGGCGATTTCAGGGCTTTGAAGGCTCGAAAGCTCCTTAACAATGGCTCGTCGTCGTATGACGCGGCCTGAATTTGCTTTAACGTTGCAGGTGATGAGGCTTCTACTTCTGGGAGAGCTCCCATGGAGATAGACGCCGCTACTGTTGAGGAGGCTTTAGAGCAGGCCTTCACCGCTGCGGTGATGGGCCGCCGAGTTTCACGAGGAGGAGGCCGTCGAGGAGGAGGAGATCCGAGACAGACCAACGTCGGGCGAGGAGGTCGTCGGTGAGGGGAGCTCTGCGTGGTGAGACACAGGAGAGTAGGCACCTCGTGTGGGCTGCAGAGGGTCACCTGTCCTACAGGACGGTGAAGAGTTTGGTAAATAGGAATTCACTACTTACTACACATCCTCTTTCATTCTTTTGTCCAAATTTCTTTCAAATTTCGTTCAAAACTAAAGATAGCTTTTATTTCCAATCATAATAGGAGGCCGGGAACATCAGGTCGTTCTCGGGGTACACGACGGCGATGGAGCACTACGAGCGGCTGTCGGCGGAGGAGAGGGCCATGATCGAGCGTGGAGCGTTCGGTCCTTTGGTACAGGTCTGGAGGGATATCGTGAAGAGGAAGTTGCGGGCTAACCTTAGCCTGGTCCGCGCTTTCTTGGACCGATTACTGGGATACGACTTCCACGTTTCACCCGCCTTCGGTGAGGTGGGAGTCACTTTGGAGGATTACGGCATGATTTTCGTGCAGGTGCGGGACCGAGGAGGTGGTGTGGCGGAGACGCCATGAGAGTGGATTCGGCGAGGCGAGGAGATTGATCGGTGGAACTTGTCGCCGAAGGCTGTTGCGATCTTGGGTTTGGTACCCGATTCTTACATTCGAGACTAATTTGCGGGGAAGACCCCCGTGCGCTGGTGACGATTGACGGGAGAGAGACGGCTCCTCCTCCTTGTCAAGAGAAGAGGGCTCGTCTGTGGCTTTGGTGGTTTCTGTCTTCGATTTACCTCGGAGATAAGGGCGAGAGGTCATCGACGAAGCTTCTTCCCTTCCTTTCGACCCGAGTTCCCTAGGACGTTGGGACTGGTCACTTTGCTGGTTTTGAGTTCCTCATCCGCTTCATGAGGGCCATGGTTCGTCCGGAGTTGATGGAGAAGGGGACTTCTCCCGGTGTCTTTGTCGGACACGGACTACTGCCGGAGGTATGAACCTACCTTTAGACTAAAGTAAATTCCTTTCTTTATCAAATAACGAAAGATCGTCATTGATTATTCGCTTTACGGGCGTGGGTGTATTCCTACTTCCCGAGTCTCGCGCCCAAGAGGACGGAGCGGCGGAGAGGGCCTATCCTGTGGTGAGGGATTGGGTGATGTCTTGGACGAAGAGCAAGCGTTCTTCTCACAACGTCTCCCAGGCGGGACGTGAACGCTCTTGGTGAGCAGCGTGAGTATCCCATTTGTATTCATTTATACCTCTTATACTTTGCCTTTAATTGATCATAGGAATGATCTTTGCCTTATCTTGTCATAGTGGGTGCCCAGACCTTGGGCGGAGTACGCTGGAGCGCCTCCCTTCGTGGTTGAGGTCCTTCGACCTAGGAGCCCGAGTCGACTGCTGTTGAGGACGTCGATGGGTCCTGTGTGGTACTTGAGCGAGCGTTTGGCTCGTCAGTGCTCTCGGGACGCGTTGACGGTTCCGTCGATCCTCCCGGGACGATGTTTAGGAGCCTTCGAGGCCGAGAGGGAGGCGGACTTGGCCGGTGCCGATGGCGACGCCCTTCTTCTTACGCTTGGCGAGGACTACTCAGCATTCCTCTACGGGAGGTTGACGTCCTGGCCGGTAGTGGTGAGTATTTTTTACTTTTTCTTGATTTGATTTTGAGAATTACGACGAAAGATCATCGATTAATGAGAGCTATTTGTCTTTGCAGGAGGTCGAGGCGGCGGGCATCGAGCCCCCAGTGTACCCCGAGACCCTCAAGTACACTGACGCGACCGGGAGGACGACGATCTCCGAGCTGCGTGACTTTGACGTAGCTGTGACGGATGCTGGCCTAGACGACTGGCAGCATCTGATTCGGAGGGTGAGTCTCGAACTTGTACAACCTTCGTGTAGGAACACATTTGATTGAGCTTGTTCAATTTGCTAAGAATTTCCTTTGAAAATACAGGTCGCGCCGTCCCGGTTCGTGGCATTATGGAGGGTGGCCAACCGGCTACGAGCTACTGCCGTCGAGGCGCTTGTCGGTGGTCGAGGTCGTCAGGTATGAACCTTACACCTATTTCTCTTTTTGATTTTTGATTTTTCTATTTTCAATTTTGCTTGAATCGATTGACATGAGCCAGTTTATTGCTGTTTACAGGGTGACCGCGAGCTGGAGCGAGAGTTGACCCAGTCTCGGGAGGAGACAACTCGCTTGTTGAGGGAACTCGAGGTTCGGGACGCCGAGATCGCCGTTCTGGCGGCGAGAGTTGCAGAGTTGGAGGGCGCCCAGCAGTAGTTTTGTGTAGTTTTGTAGACTTGTACATTTGGACATTTTGATTTTGAACATTTTTGGACTTTGTTTGGGGCGCAAGCCCCCAGTTTGCTTGTACATTTGCTTTGTTTGGTGTATATACGACGGCCTGAGTGCCTTTGCTGCTGGGTTGTGTTGCTTGTATCTGCAGGTTAGTTCTGAACAGGTTTGGTAGATAACGGTTTGCGCCGTCATGCTGCCGAAATTTACATAGAAATCACGCAAAACATACATCACGCAAAACATACATTTTTTATACATATTGCTTTAATTAGCGTAAAATGAGACTCAAAAGAACACAAAAAAAAGCAAAAATTTTGCTGGAAATGACCGGACGGTAGGGAGGGTTACCCCCTAAAAAAAAAGAAAATAAATAAATCTATAAGTTAGAAAATGTAGAAATGAAATTAAGAAACTGAAGTGAATAAAAATGCTGAAATTTGTTAATAATGAAAACAAATGAGAATTATTTCCCAAAAAAAAGAAAATGAATTAAAATGAAAAGTACTTCCTAAAAGAGAAAATGAATTAAGATGAAAGTTATTTCCTAAAAAAAGAAAATGATTTAAGTGTGATGAAATGGCGAAGGTGCCGACGTCGCCTCGAAATGCGTGCCCGCGAATTTAGGAAACCTGAAACATGGTAATCTTCCCGTATTTACCAAAATAAAACCCCGTAGGAATAGGAAATCATTCGTTATAGAATTAGGAAAGGTCCAACGCGGAAATCACAGAAGTGAGACTGGGGAAGAGGCGCAGCATGAGCTGCGTCCCTTTGAAGAGGCGCAGCAGGTGCTGCGCCTGTTCCCAAGCTGGTCCGTTCTGACGGATTTTTGGAAACAGAGAATAGTATAAATAGAAGCGTCGATGGAGCTTTAATGCACATAAATCTTCCGTCTCTTCTTCGTCTATTCACATAAAACTCTCAAAATAAATCTTCAAAAGAAAATTGTCATTATGAATACTCTGGAGATCCGCATGAAGGAATGGACCAACGAATTTTCGAATATGGAGAAGCATGACATGGGTGCTTATAACCTTGGGTCTTTGTTGAGTTTGAAACTCATCAAGGTTGTAAAACCGTTCTTGGATGCTTGCCTTGACTATTGGGACCCGAATTATCATGTTTTCGCGTTCCCAGGAGGTGACATTTGCCCATTTCCTGAAGAAATTGCTGCTATTGGTGGGTGGGACCCCGAACATTTACCTGCCATTCCTTCCACTTCGCAAGGGTATAAGAGCAAATTTAGAGACTTGCTTGGACTGACCAGACTTGAGGTGGATCGTCTAGTTACCCCGAAAGGCGTGAGAATGTTGGATTTTATAGATCGATTCATCAACAGGGCCGACCCTACTGTTTCTCATGTTGCTAGGAGGAGGGCATTTGGCTTTTGTTTGTTGCATGTGTATGTCTTCCAAGGACACGTTGATGAAGACTTGAGAGGTGATCCCCGTCTTTTGGGCCTTATTGAGCAAATGGAGCTGCGCAGGAGCCCAGCTTGCTTATGCTTAGGAGAGATTATTTTGGGTTTGGATAATAGGAAATCCAACCGCGATCTGCCGTTCTTGGGGAGTCCCGTCATTTTGCAGGTAAAAGACACTTTTTTGTTTTTTTTGTTTTTTTTGTTTTTTTTGTTTTTTTTTTTTGATGTCTAATACCTGCTTTTGGTAGGTTTGGCTTATGGAACGGCTCCGATTGATCGAGCCCCCAGTTCATGCACTTTTCTATCATGCTCGTTCGATCGCGATGAGGACGCGGTTGTACATGGTGGACTTTACCCGGGTCTGCGATTATTGGAAGAACAAGCTGAAGAATGATGATGGTCCGTTGATTAGGTGGGTTGTACCGTGGTGGCACCTCAAGTCTGTCACTGGAGTGTCTTCTTTGGATCCCACTAGGTCCGTGCGCATTCCTGGATTGGAGTTTATGGTGTGCATCTTCCCGGAGAGGCCGATGAGGCAAGTTGAGGGGCGCACGATCCCGAGGCTTGACACCGTCCCGCAGACTGCTATGGCGCTTACTACCGAGAGCCGAAGGGAGTGGGCCATTAAATGGGCCCAAAGAAACATGTGGTTGAATCCTGTGAAGGATTGCCTACGTATTCACTTGAAAAGCGAAATCAAACCCTTGCGCGTAGTTCGAGTAAATGTAAAAGAATAATTGTTCGAAGCAAGAGCTTGTAATGAACGTAGAAAATAAGCATGAGCTTTTGCTTACTATGGAGGTGCGAATTTAGTTTATTTGATGATATGAGGATGACAAACTTGTCAAAATGCAAGAGCACAGTGACACTAGCTTATTTCAGTTTGGCCAGGGGCCGTTTATTTAGTGCCACAAGAGCGACACGTGGGTTTACGCGAGGCGCGTCTTTTGTTCCTATTCTAGGTATAGTATCGTTTCAGTTGGTCGAGGTTCGTGGGGTTTGAAAACTCATTCCCATCTAAGTCTGTGATTCTAACCGCACCCCCTGGGAGTATGAATTTGACTAGAAATGGTCCGGCCCAATTAGGTTTGAATTTTCCCCTTGGGTCGACAGGTAAAAGAGCTCTAACCGATTTGAGTACTAAGTCTCCTTCTTTGATGTTTCTTGGCCTAACCCTTTTGTTGAAAGCTCGTTTGATACGTGCTTGATATGTTTGGACATTATGTAAGGCGCGTAGCCTACGTTCATCCAGGAGGATGAGTTCTTCATATCTATCCTTTTTCCAATCGGCCTCCGGGATTTGACTTTCTAGTAGAATACGCAGGGATGGTATCTCTAGCTCGACTGGTTGTACGGCTTCCATGCCGTAGGTCAAATAGAAAGGAGTAGCCCCAGTGGGCGTCCTGACAGATGTACGATACCCCCATAAGGCAAAGGGTATCTTGCTTGGCCAATCTCTATAGTTGTCGATCATTTTCTTGAGAATCGTGACAACATTCTTGTTTGCCGCCTCTACCGCGCCGTTAGTCTGTGGTCTATAGGGCGAAGAGTGGTGATGCTTAATCTTGTATTTGGCTAGCAATTGCTCGGTTTCAGCTTGGAAGTGTGACCCGTTATCGCTAATGATCTCATGTGGGCAACCATATGGACAGATGATGTTGTTTTGTATGAATTTTGCCACATTTTTAGCCGTGAGACCAGTGTAGGAAGCCGCTTCCACCCATTTGGTAAAATAGTCGATTGCTACTAGAATGAAACAGTGACCTCCTGTTCCGGATGGGGTTATCTTCCCGATTATGTCAATTCCCCATGCAGAAAATGGCCAAGGAGACGTCATCGTGTAGAGCAGTGAAGGAGGGACATGTTGCACGTTCCCGAAGATTTGGCAATTGTGGCAATGTCTTACGTATTTGATGCAATCGGATTCCATTGTGGTCCAATAATATCCCAAACGTGTGATTTTCTTTGCCATCATGGGTCCACTCATGTGAGGACCGCATTCTCCGTCGTGGACTACTTCCATCACCTTTCGTGCCTGTGAATGATCAAGGCAACGTAGGACTACACCAAGAGGTGTTCTTTTGTATAATTCTCCTTGCATGAGAACGTATTGGGAAGCTAATAGGCGTATAGCACGTTGTCCCCTCTTGTCCATATCCGGTGGATAGGTACCATTAAGCTTAAAATTCAGGATTGCTTGGAACCAGGGCTTCTGTGCGATTTCCTCTTCATCGGTGATTTGGTGGACATAAGCCGGCTCTGACCGTCGTTCGATGCACAAAGGCGTTTCTATCATGTGATCTGGCATATTTATCAAAGATGCAAGTTTCGCAAGAGCGTCTGCAAATTGATTTTCCTCCCGAGGTAGGTGTAGGTAGGTTACGTGATCAAAGAATTGAGCGACTTGGTCTATCCTAGCCTGATAGGGTGCGAGGCTTTCGCTTCGGATTTTCCAAGATCCTGTAACTTGGTTGATGATCAGTGATGAATCCCCATGTACTCGGAGGTTTTTAATGCCTAAGCTTACTGCCGCTTGTAGTCCAATGAGACAAGCTTCATATTCTGCAGCGTTGTTTGTCACCTCGAAGTCGAGTTTGACAGCAATTGGTGTATGCTCACCTTCAGGAGAAATGAGCAACACTCCTATTCCGAATCCTCTTAAGTTTGATGCTCCATCAAAGTATAGGTCCCAGGAGTCTACATCAGTTTGAAGTATATCCTCGTCGGGAAATGACCAAGTATCTATGGTTTGTGCGTCATTGATAGGATTTTCTGCGAAGAATTCGGCGACGGCGCGACCCTTTATAACTTTCAGTGGTACGTATTTAAGGTCGAATTCTGAGAGCATCAGAGTCCATCTTGCCAGACGTCCGTTGAGGACTGGTTTCTCGAAGAGGTATTTGACTGGATCCATTTTGGAATATATCTTGACGGAGTAGCTAAGCATGTAGTGGCGTAGCTTCTTCGTTGCCCACACAAGAGCGAGGCATGTCTTTTCGAGTTGTGAGTATTTGCACTCGTACTCCAAGAACTTCTTGCTAAGATAGTAGATAGCTCTTTCTTCACTTCCTACGGTTTGAGCTAGCATGGCACCCATGGCGGTTTCAGTTACTGTGAGATATAAACCAAGAGGTTGATCTTGTTGTGGCGGCATGAGCACTGGTGGTTTAGCCAATATTTCTTTGATTCGGTCAAACGCCTTTTGATAATCATCATCCCACATGGTGTGGTCTGTTTTCTTGAGTTTCTTGAAGATAGGCTCACAAATCATCGTAAGTTTCGATATGAATCGACTTATGTACTTTTACTTTTCCCCAGAATCCTCGACTTCTTTTTTGTTTGAGGTTGTGGCATTTCGATCAGAGCTTTGATTTTGGAAGGATCTATTTCTATACCCCGTTGGCTAACAACGTATCCTAGGAGTTTGCCAGATGTTACCCCAAATGTGCATTTCTGCGGATTGAGCCTCATGTTATACTTTCGTAGCCTTGCGAAGAATTTGCGAAGGTTCGCAATATGTCCCTCTCTTTCCTTGGATTTGACGATCATGTCATCTACGTATACCTCAACTTCTTTGTGCATCATGTCATGTAGGAGTGTAGTTGCGGTGCGTTGGTACGTAGCTCCGGCGTTGATCAATCCGAATGGCATTACTGTATAGCAATAGGTTCCCCATTGGGTGACAAATGCGGTCTTATGCATATCTTCCATGGCCATCTTGATCTGGTTATAACCCGCATATCCATCTATGAAGGATAGTAATGCGTGGTCGCGATTGTCCACTAATATGTCAATGTGAGGTAGAGGAAAGTCATCTTTTGGACTTGCTTTGTTCAAGTCCCTAAAGTCGACGCAAACACGGATTCTCCCGTCCTTTTTGGGTACGGGTACTATGTTAGCTACCCAGTCAGAATACTCGGAAACTTTGATGAACCCGGCTTTAAATTGCTTGTCCACTTCTTCCTTAATCTTTAGAGCCCATTCTGTTCTCATTCGTCGAAGCTTCATTTCACTGGTTTTGAAACCCGCTTAATCGGAATCCTATGTTCGGCAATATCCCTGTCGATTCCTGGCATGTCTTTGTAGGACCAAGCGAAAACGTCGTTGAATTCATTTAGGAGGTCTATGAAATCGGCCCTTTTTCGGTGAGAGCTCAAGGTAGTCCCTATCCTAAGTTCTTGGGGTTCTAGTTCGGTTCCTACATTGATGGGTTCAGTGTCCTCTATTACTGGTCCCCCTTCACCTTCCCCGTAGTATTTCTTTGGCTACGTAGGGAGGTATTTCGATTGAGTCCGGTCTTGGTCATCCTCGGTATCATCGTAAATGCAATGCACTCAAGATAACACAAAGAGTAAGCAGAACCTGATTTATTCATATTAAGATTTGAGTAAAGTTGAAACAAAGAAGCCAACTGATCCATGGTCAGTGGCGGTAAAGGGACAGTGGTTGGGGCATTTCCCGAACTACCGTGACTACTCGAGACTAAGCTAGGAGTAACGAAGGGAGTGGGGATGACGACAGGAGTGGACTCTCTAATGACTTCTCTAGACTCCGACTCTGACTCCGACTCCGACTCGAACTCATCGTCTTCTGGTTCTCCTTTGAACATCTCTTCTTCTCTAGTGGTGAGCTTGAAGAGTCTTCCTTGATTGTTGGTCCATTTGATTGATTTTATCCATCCTTTCTGCTGTCTTGCGTCGGTTTCTGTGATCAACGCGGTGGGGTTGAAGCGATCGTCTTGAAGTATCATAGTAATGATCTCATCCTGCGCGGCCCTTACGAATCGATCTTCTCCAAACAATAGGCTAACAGCTTGTTCGTCTAAGCAAGGTGTTTGACGGGTTTTGGCGGTAGGAACCGTTTCTGGAGGGATGAAGTAGCAATCGTGAAAGATCTCGATTCCGGCTAACTTCCTCTCGAGATAATGCCAAGGTTCGGGAAATCCGTGAAAGAGTTCTGAACTTCCTTCTTGAACAAAATACCCATTTAAAGTAGGGAGATATGGTCTCATTTGGATTCCTACGTGCTTGCGGTTTTGGACTTGGGCAAGCATTTCGGGAACTTCCTCTTTTGTAGGTTTGTATCCTAGTCCAAGTGGTATCCTCGTTGATTTGCCTTCCTTGTATGGTGCGAAGGTATTTTTCCGAATAGGGTTCAAAGGCATTCCAGGGAAGTATCCCTGGGATTTGAGTATGTGGTTGACCACCAAGTTAGAGTAGGGATTATAGTATAAGGGTGCCAATTCGCTTTCTATGACCCTTACACTTTGGAAGCCCCCAAGTTCGTATACAGGATCCGCAAGGACTTGATTGTTCGACTGTTTTTCGATTATTGCCTTGATGGGTGATGAAGTGATCGTCACTACTTTGCCGTTTAGTGGGATCTTGATCTTTTGGTGAAGGGTGGATGTTACCGCTTTGGAAGCATGAATCCAAGGCCTTCCCAGAAGTATGTTGAATGAAGCTTCAATGTCCACTATTTGGAAGTTAACCTTTCGTTCAATTGGCCCCGTGGCTATGGTTAAGTTAGCAAGTCCTACCACTTTTCGTCGTGTACCGTCATATGCACGCACACCTTGATTGGTAGGGGTCCAATCCGACTCTTTCATGCCTAGCTTGTATGCCATTTTGAGGGGTATGACGTTGACCGCGGAGCCATTATCCACCAAGGTCATTGGCACATTCTTCTTTAGACAAATGACAGTGATGTATAGAGCAAGGTTGTGACTAGCGCCAAAAGGTGGCAAGTCTTCGTCTGAGAAAGTAATAGGATTACTTAGCTTAGGTGATTCTTGGAAGACCAAGTTGACTACATCTTCAGGAGTGGAGTTATGTGCTAAGCTTGGCCAACGCTTGCAGTAAAGCTTGGCGATGTGGGAATGAGCTTGCTACTAGTTGCCAGACTGAAAGATCACCTTTGTTTTTCTGTAATTGCTTGAGCAAATGATCAGTGGGGTCATCTTCGTTGTCATTTGGTGTGATGACGTTGGTTGGACCGTTTTGAGTAGTGCTTTGATATGGGCGACCCGAACGAGTTAGGTGATCCACATCTTGGTCTTCACCATTTTGGACTATTTCCTTGACTAAAGAGTTTTCAATGAGATATTCGTCCTCATCATCATCGGCCCAAACCCCATTGACTGCAGCTAGTTCCCTCATTCTCATGATATCACCTTCTAGCCGTATGATTTGATCGACTAGTTTATCAACCACGGTGATTATTTCTTGCATAGTGGCATTTTGAGAGAAGATCAATGGTACACGTTCTTCGGGTATTGCGTTGGGATTGCGTAAGGTTGTTACCATGCTTTCTAGTTCCCAAACTTGTCTATCTACACTCCTTGCCCATGTGATGAAGTCGGAAATGGTAGGGGAGATAGTAGAGTAGAGCCCTTCATTCTCGATTGCATGAATTTCATTTTCGGTGGGAGAAATGAGGTGCGAGCAATCTAAGGTAGATTCATTACTTGTGATCACTAGAACTCCAAGAGGATTCTGAGTGTTGTTGGGCTTACCTCCCGGCGGTATTGGGAGTCGACCATCTTCAATCATGTCTTGAAGCACGTTTTTCAACTTGTAGCATTTTTCTGTGTCGTGCCCCTTGCCCCTATGGTATTCACAAGACACAATTTTCATCCCAAAACTTGGACTTCCTCTCGGGTTCGGGAGTAGGTCCAATGGGTTGGAGTTTACCTTGCTTCATTAGCCTTTTTAGAGCGTTGGAGTAAGTGTCCCCAAGGTTTGTGAATTTTCTTGGTGGGGTAGTTTTCTTGGATGGCTAGAGAAGGTTAACCTCATCGGTCTTATTAGTAGAGCCGTATGAACAACTTGTGGACCCTTGATATCCTTGACCTACCGTTTTGGACAAGAGTCCTTTACGGATGTCGTCTTCGATCCTCGTTCCTAGTACGGTCAAGTCTTTGAAGGTTTTGATGTTTTGGTATCTCAAATGGTTGGCATAGATGGGTTTGAGATTATCCACAAACTTTTCCACAAGAGTAGCCTCATCCGGGCGTTCAACTAGTTGAGTGCTAGTCTTCCTCCACCTACTTAGGAAGTCGGTGAATCCTTCTTTGTCATTTTGGGTAAGAACCTCTAGAGTACGCATGTTGACTTGGATCTCGGCATTATCCGCATATTGTTTAGAGAACTCGATTGCGGCGTCTTCCCAAGTGGCGACCTTCTTGTGATCTAAAGTGTAGAACCATTGCTTCGGGATGGTGTCAAGAGATGAAGGAAAGATCCTTAAGAACATCTCGGGTTTGATGCCTTTGATAGACATGTAATCCTTGAAGGCACGGATGTGGTTTAACGGGTTCTCGTGTCCCTTAAACTTAGGGATATCCGTCATGTTAAAGTTAGTTGGCAATTTGGAATTGACGGCTTCATACTTGCGATTGTTCTCCCTATAAATGTCATCCCCCTTAAGGTACATTAATTGCTCCTCTAGGTATTGGAGTCTTTTCTCAGCTGCAGTCGTCCCCATGAGAGGATTCTCATCCCTAGATTCATCATCGGAGTTACGTAGTACTTCACTTTCAAGAGGAGGCAACCTTCCTTCTACGGCATAGATACGGCCTTCGATGAGCTCAAGGCGGTCATAGGTTTGTTCTTGAGTAGATTGCATTTGGGCTAGTGCGGCTAGGATTCGATCATTACTATTCTGGAGTTGGTTGAAGTTTGCTTCATCACTTGATCCGGGCATCTTGGAAACTGGATAAGAGATCGGCGACGAATCAAAACACGATCGACCATTCTATCACACTTGCTAAAAGAGGAAAAGTTTTGACTCGTGAAGTGGGTGTGTGCCACTTGTGTTGAGTGAGCTTTGAAGAAAGACAAGTTTTTTGAAAATGTGTGTCCTAGCCAACTGTAGTGTAGTTGTAGGAGTGGACTCGAAGTGAGGTTTTGAAATGGGTTTGTGGCCCGAATTTTGACACGACAAACGGACAGAGTTTTGACCGGATTTTGCGCTAATTGGAAGCCTTTTTCGAAATTTTGTTTGAAAAAAAGGGTTTTGATTTTTGAAAATTCGTCATGGTTTTGTTTAGAAATGGTGATCACGTAAGGTTTACACATTTATACAAGCATTATAACGGGATGCTGAGTTCATTTAGAAGGGTTTTGGTTTAAAGGGTGGGTTGCCATACCGAACCATCAAACCCGAAGTCTGTGGAGAGGCTCGTGCCAAACAAGAGTAAGGCCGATTCCTAGTCCATTTCCTCAAGTAGTGAAGGCCCTTGATACAAACAGGAGTAAGCATCATGGTATGGATGACGTCAATCGCTATCCATCCTTAGGCCCAAATAAGAATTAGGACCGTTTAGACGGGACGATTGGTCGAATGGGTTGGGTTGGGCCTAGGAAGGCCGAATAAACGGTCTAGGAAGACCGAGTTATGAAAACGGACAATTGTCTTGTACAAATTATTCCCTAACCTTGTTCAAGTTTCACCCTTGGCTACACGTAAGTGTATTATCCCCAGCGGAGTCGCCAAACTGTGGACAGCGGGCCGCCCACGGGGGCGCTTGGTGAAAACGAAACAAGCGTTTGCATTTTTGTATGGAGTCGCCACCAATTTTTATGGGAAATTGGAACCGTTCGAATACCTCGTGTCATGTCAAGACACAAAGTAGTGACATGAACACTAAGCAATCGTTACCCTTAGCATTCTATGTCTAGAATGACTCTCGTGGATGCCAATGAACACGGGTGTTCACGGAGATCTGGAGTAAGGGGTGAGGGTACGTATTAGGAAGCTCTTTTGATCGAACACCTAATCCCGCCCGCCTCGATAGCGGCCTCTACTAATGATTAGGGAAGTTATTCGTACTTGATATATCGTCGGTTATAATGCATGCAATGCAACATCCAAGTTTTAATCCTAGCATGTGAGAATTAATACTAAGTCGGTTGACACGTAATTAGCATACAATTGGGTCGAAGTAGGATTTAATGCTCAATTACATGTGAAAACATACAAATAATACAAGAAATGTGATAATTATGAACTATAATAATGAAAATTACAATAATTACAATGGAATAGGCGATTTATGTCGAAAATACCTTTAAGACGGATAATTTGAGAAAAAGAATAAAAGAAAGAAAGAAGGAATTAAATAAACTAACGAACAGGAATTAGCGTGATATTACGGTTAATAGTTAGTTAATAAGTAAACTAATTAAACTATGTCAAGGCAGAAACGGAGTTCAGGGACAGAACTCGGCCGAGAACAATGCGCAATGAGCGCGTCCTTTGGAATAAAGCGCGCAGACGCCGCGCCTGTTCCTTTGGCTCGATTAAAGTCGTGAAGCCGTTAATGTTAATTGGTGAATTTAATGATCAATTGATGATATTTACTCGGATGAAAGTGATTAGCATGTTATTTAACATATGAATGGGTCGTGAAAACAGTAAAATATGAATGAGACGGATGCAAACGGTTTATTACATGATGGAATAATGATAGAAGTGAAAAATATTAATGAGTCCTACGAATTAAATCAATTAACTACGTTAGATATGATGGATTAATGACAAATATGCGACGAACACATGAATAAACAGATGAAAACCATGTCAAAGACGAATCCCAGAAACTCAACATGAACAAATTGAATCTCTATAACCCGGATTGAACTTAATGACGAAAACCCGCAAATATTGGATTATTAGGGATTTAAGTCGGATTTATGCCAAATTAGACATGAGAATGACGGTGATTATAACACATGTGGAATTATTATGATATTAAGACGAAGAATTAACAGACGAAGCAAGCAAAAGAAAGAATTTGAACACGAATTACAGAGGACAAACGAAGAAGAAAGGAAGCAGGAACTGCGGCCTCACGAAGAGGCGCGGCGATTCTGCGTCCTTTCTCGACGGTTATCTACTGGAAATCCGCAAAAACAGGTTTTAACAAAGGGTTTTAGAAATCGGTTTTAATGGTATTTTCGACATAAACCTTACAATTGATGATACGAAAAGTAAAAAACAATAAATAAACAAGGATTATACACCCTCAGACTTACATGTTGACGAAACGAGAAGGACTAAGATATCGATTAGTGATGCTCGACGCGAATGCAAAGAAAGTGCCCTCGTAAGAGGAAAACGATTAATTAATTAAGTTGATTATTGGTGTAGTTGGTCAAATTGGTCGGTCATGCAAACGGGGAGGTTGGTACCCGGAAATATCCGAGCTTACGTGGTCGAAAGTTCAAGCACGTAGGCGCCAATAAGTAAGAACAAAGTCTAGAATGCAAAGGGAGAAGAGAAGGGCGGACACTCGCGTGAGAAATATGAGGAGCGAAGGCTCCTATTTATACTAATCACGTGAAGGAATTAGGGTTTCGGAGACTCTTTGGAAGTGAATCTCGGAAAGATATGAAAAAGATACGAAAAACATGCAGAAAAGGGCCTGGGAAGAGGCGCGGCAGCCCATCATGCGTCTCTTGGAAGAGGCGCAGCACCTGCTGCGTCTATTCCCAGGAGGTTTCCTCCTGCTGAAGAAAGATTTCCGCGTTTGAGTTATGGTAGGACAGAAATAATTCGATTTCCTTAATATCTTATATGAATATTACGGGATTTTATTTGCCAAAAGATAAAATTTGTGAAATATGGAATAGAAATATCTGGAACATTCCAGAACATTCCGACTCGGGATTTAACGGTTATCAGAAAATGGAGACGGTTTTAGGCCCGACCCCGAATGTACTCTAATTACTGCAAAAACGACCGTATCGGGACGTAGATGACAACCATGAGGTAGACATTAATATTTGAGCAATCACTTGACGATAATCTTACGAACTGTCACAAATCGTTCCGCGTATCAAACATGCGGCCCAATCATCACCGGGTGGTTTGCGGGAGGTGTAGAAATGAGGTATCTACAGAAATACGCAGAAAAGGGCCTGGGAAGAGGCGCAGCAGCAACTGCGTCTCTTGGAAGAGGCGCAGCACCTGCTGCGTCTGTTCCCAAGGGGTTTCCTCCTGCGGAAGAATGATTTCCGTGTTTGAGTTATGGTAGGACGGAAATAATTCGGTTTTCCTTAATATCTTATGTGAATATTACGGGAAATTGTTTACCAAAAGATAAAGATTGTGAAATATGGAATAGAAATATCCGGAACATTCAAGAACATTCTGACTCGGGATTTAACGGTCATCAGAAAATGGAGACGGTTTTAGGCCCGGACTCCAAATGTACTCTAATTACTGTCAAAATGACCGTATCGGCACGTAGATGACAACTAAGAGGTAGACATTAATATTTGAGCAATCACTTGATGATAATCTTATGAATTGTCACAAATCGTTCCGCGTACCAAACATGCGGCCCAATCATCACCGGGTGGTTTGCGAGAGGTGCAGAAATGAGGTATCTACAACACTACTCCAACAATCTGCACTTATCCGACACAAGTGTGCACTACCAATTCTCTTGACCAATAATATCTCCCACTCAATGCAAGATGTCTCTCGTGTCGTTCTTGCACGTGATCATATCATAAAGTGGTTTCCTCGATCCGGAGAATGACTGTCTGACCGAATAATCTACTATAGATCTCATCCGAGCGTGGCCACGCATTTCCAGCCACCTCTCCTCGAGCGGCCTTGAGATAAAATATGACATAAATGGACAATCCCGTTGACCTATTTTCTTCGTTCGATACAGATCACAATGACCCAGTAAATGCTCATCGGCCTCCTTTTACGGCGTGACCTAGAACAAAAACCTAAGTGTAGATACCTCATTTCTGCACCTCCCGCAAGCCACCCGGTGATGATTGGGCCGCATGTTTGGTACGCGGAACGATTTGTGACAGTTCGTAAGTTTATCGTCAAGTGATCGCTCAAACACTTGTGTCTACCTCTTAATTGTCATCTACGTGCCGATACGGTCGTTTTGGCAGTAATTAGAGTACATTTGGAGTCCGGGTCAAAAACCGTCTTCATTTTCTAAAATCGAGTCAGAATGTTCTGGAATGTTCCGGATATTTCTATTCCATATTTTATAAATCTTTTAATCTTTGGCAAAACAATTTCCCGTAATATTCACACAAAATATTAAGGAAAACAAAATTATTCCGTTATTCCATAAACTAAACACGGAAATCTTTCTTCCGCAGGGGAAAACCACTTGGGAAAGGACGCAGCAAGTGCTGCGCCTCTTCCAAGAGACGCAGTGCCTGCTGCGCCTCTTCCCAAGGCCTTTTCTGCGTATTTTTCGTATCTTTTCATATCTTTTCGAGATTCACTTCCAAAGTTTCTCCGAAAACCCTACTTCTTCCGCGTGATTAGTATAAATAGAGACCTTCGGTCTCACATATTTCTCACGCGAGTGTCCACCCTTTCTCTTCTCCCTTTGCATTCTAGACCACGTTCTTACTTTTTGGCGTCTACGTGCTTGAACTTTCGACCACGTAAGCTCGGATCTTTTTGAGTACCAGCCTCGTTTTGCATGACCGACCAATTTGACCAACTCCACCATAATCAACTTAATCAATCTTAGTCGTTTTCTTCTTACGAGGACACTTTCGTCTACATTCGAGTCGAGCATCACTAATCGTTAACTTAGTTCATCTCGTTTTGTCAAACTTGTAAGTCTGAGAGTGTAAATCTCTCTTTTATTTATTGTTCTTTATTATTGTAATCATATTGTAAGATTTATGTCGAAAATACAAATAAACCGATTTATAAAACCCTTTGTTTAAACCCTTTTTACGGATTAACAGGAGACAGACGTCGAGAAGGGACGCAGCAACTGCTGCGCCTCTTGTAAAGGACGCAGCACTTGCTGCGCCTCTTCCTGGGGTTGCCGCCGTTCTTGCTTCTCTTCTTCTTTCTTCGTCTTCTGTTGGTTTCGTCCTTTTGTTTTCTTTCGTATTTGTTTGTTCTTATTTCATTTACATGATAATTTAACATATTATTCATCATAATTAACATATAATTTATCATTAAATCCCGACTTAAATCCCAAATAACCAATATTTGCGGGTTTTCGTCATTAAAGTCAAACCGGGTTGTAGAAATTCGATTCATTCATATTGAGTTTCTGGAATTCGATCTTTGATATATTCTTACCTGTTTATTATCATATTCATCACTAGTCCATCATTAATTCATCATATTTAACCTAATTAGTTTGTTCAATTCATTAATTAACCTTATAATCTTGTAAATATTCGTATTAATCGGTTTCATCCATGTTTATTGCTTTCGTGACCATTAATCACATGTAAATAACCTGCTAATCACTTCTATCCGAGTAAATATTATTAATCAAGCCTTAAAATCACCAATTAACATTAACGATTTGCAATTCCGGCTTCACAGCCAGAATTGAGCCAAGGAACAGACGCAGCAACTGCTGCGCCTCTTCCAGAGGGCGCAGCTCTGCTGCGCCTATTCCTGGTTGATTTCTGTCTCTGAACTCCCGTCTTGCCTTGACTTAGTTTATTAGTTACGTATTAACTAACTATTATTCGTATTATCACCCTAATTCCGGTTCGTTAATTTCTTTATTCTTTCTTTTCTAAATTATCCGTTTTAGAAGTATTTTCGACATAAATCAATTAACCCAATGTAATTATTATAATTTTCTTTATTGTAATTTTCTTCTATCATATTGTTTGTATGTTTTTCACATGTAATCGAACTTAAATCCCTACTTTGACTCAATTGTATGATTAAATTACTTGTTCACCGACTTAGTTAATTCTCACATGCTAGGATTAATCTTATGGATGTTGCATTGCATGCATATAATCGACAATATATCGACTATAGACGATTTTCCCTAATCATTAGTAGAGGCCGCTATCGAGGTGGGCGGGATTAGGTGTTCGATCAAAAGAGATTCCTAATACGTACCCTCACCCCTTACTCCAGATCTCTGTGAACATCCGTGTTCATTGGCATCCACGAGAGTCATTCTAGACATATAATGCTAAGGGTAACGAGTTCTTGGTGTTCATGTCACTATTTTGTATCTTGACATGGCACGAGGTATTCGAACGGTTTCCAATTTTCCACATTAAATTGGTGGCGACTCCACAAATGCAAACGCTTGTTCTCCCAAGCGCCCCCGTGGGCCCGCGTCCACAGTTTGGCGACTCCGCTGGGGATAATACACTTACGTGTAGCCAAAAGGGTGAAACTTGAACAAGGTTAGGGAATAGTTTGTACGAGACAATTGTCGGTTTTCATAACTCGGTCTTCCTAGATCGTTTCATTCGGCCTTCCTAGGCCCAACCCAACCCATTCGACCAATCGTCCCGTCTAAACGATCCTAATTCTTATTTGGGCCTAAGGATGGATAGCGATTGACGTCACCCATACCATGGTACTTACTCTTGTTTGTATCAAGGACTTTCACTACTTGAGGAAATGGACTAGGAATCGGCCTTACTCTTGTTTGGTACGAGCCTCTCCACAGACTTCGGGTTTGATTGTTCGGTATGGCAACCCACCCTTTAAACCAAAACCCTTCTAAATGCACTTAGCATCCCTTATAATGCTTGTATATTGTTTGTACCATATGTGATCACCATTTTCTAAACGAAACCATGACGATTTTTGTAAAATCAAAATCCTTCTTTAAAATGTAAATTTTCGAAATTTGGGCCTAATATTAGCGCAAAACAAGCCGAAACTCTGTCCAATTGTCAAGTCAAAATTCGGGCCTCAAAACCCATTTCAAAACCTCACTTCGAGTCCACTCCTACAACTACACTAAAGTTGACTAGGACCAACATTTTTCAAACTTTGTCATTTCCTCAAAACTCACTGACACAAGTGGCACACTCCCACTTCACAAGTCAAAACATTTCTTTTCAAGTAAGTGTGCTAAAGTGGTCGATCGTGTTTTGATTCGTCGTCGATCTCTTATTCAGTTTCCAAGATGCCTGAAACAAGCGACGCGAACTTCAACCAACTCTAGAATGGTAATGATCAAATCCTAGCCGCGCTAGCTCGTCTCCAAGTTACTCAAGACCAAGTGTATGATCGCCTTGACACCATTGAGGGCCGAATATATGCCGTAGAAACGAGGATGCCTCCTCGAGAAAGTGAAATTGCCGATGACTTCGTGAACAACTTCAGTGACGAAAACCCTCCCATAGGTATGACTGCAGCTGAGAAACGACTCCAATACTTAGAGGAACAATTGATGTATCTCAAAGGGATGACATTTATAGGGAGAAAAACCGCAAATATGAGGCTGTGAGTTCCAAGTTGCCAACCAACTTCAACATGACGGATATCCCGAAATTCAAGGGACACGAAAACCCTTTGAACCATATCCGTGCCTTTAAGGATTACATGTCTATCAAAGGCATTAAACCCGAGATGTTCTTAAGGATATTTCCTTCATCCCTTGACACCATCCCAAAACAATGGTTCTACTCGCTAGAACACAAGAAAATCGCTACTTGGGATGATGCCGCAATCGAATTTGCTAAACAATATACGGATAAAGCTGAAATCCAAGTCAACATGCGCACTTTAGAGGTTCTTACCCAAAATGACAAAGAAGGTTTCACCGATTTCCTAAGTCGGTGGAGGAAGACTAGTACTCAACTTGTTGAACGCCCGGATGAAGCCACCCTCGTGGAGAAATTCGTGGACAGCCTAAAGCCCATCTATGCAAATAATTTGAGGTATCAAAACATCAAAACTTTCAAAGACTTGACCGTACTAGGGACAAGGATCGAAGATGACATTCATAAAGGGCTCTTGTCCAAAACGATAGGTCGTGGATATCAAGGCTAAACAAGTCGTTCTTACGGCTCTACTAGCAAAACTGATGAAGTTAACCTCCTCGAGCCATCTAAGAAGAGTACCTCTCCAAGGAAATTCACAAATCTAGGGGACACATATTCCAACGCTCTGAAAAGGTTGATGAAGCTGGGCAAACTTCAACCCATAGGCCCTACACCCGGACCAGAAAAGAAATCCAAATTCTGGGATGAGAATTCGTCTTCACGAATACCATAGAGGTAAGGGACATGATACAGAGAAATGCTACAAACTGAAAAATGTACTTCAAGATATGATTGAAGACGGTCGCCTACCAATACCACCTGGAGGTAAGCTTAACAACACTCAGAATCCTCTAGGAGTTCTGATGATCACAAGTGAAGAATCTACCATAAATTGTTCACACCTCATTTCTCCAGTCAAAGATGAAATTCATATGATAGAAAATGAAGGGAACTACTCTACCATTTCTCCAACCATCACTGATTTCATTACATGGGCAAAGAGTGTGGATAGGCAAGTCGTGGAACTAGAGAGTGCAGTGGCAACCTTACGTGGCCCCAACGCCACACCTAAAGAACGTGCACCACTAGTCTTCTCTCAAAATACTACAATGCAAGAAGTAATAGCCATGGTTGATGAACTAGTCGACCAAATTATCCATTTAGAGGCTGAAATCATGAGAATGAGAGAGCTTGCTACTGTCAATGGAATATGGGCCGATGATGATGAAGACGAGTATCTTACTGAACACTACTTAGTCAAAGTAAGCGAGGAAATAGTCCAAAATTGTGAAGATCAAGATGTAGATCACCTCACTCGTTCAGGGCGCCCATACCAAAACACCTCTCAAAATGGTCCCATAGCAAACGGTCCAACCACTGTAGTCGTACCAAATGATAACGAAGAAAGTAATGTGTGTCCAAAATACGATGTTTTACACCCTATTTTACACGCATTTCAGAGCTCAATTGTGTAGTTTATCCTACGATATTCCCTATTTCCGTCTACTTTCGTGTTTTTGTGTATTATTGCAGAAATGTGAAGAATTCAGCGGAAAATGAGCCGAATCCATCCCCGAGTATTTATCATAGGACATGACATGAAGTAGTGACTCGAGAGATGAACTTGGTGCGCGTTTCAAGGCCTAAAAGATAGCAAAAGCATGGTTGCGTACAAGTTGCAAAGCTTAAACAAGCGAAGAAGTGCTTCTCGACATTGCAGCTTTATTAAGATGGCTATATCTCGTGTTCTATAGTAGATAATCGACTGATTCCACTTGGAGGTGAAAGATTATCCTCTTAGCTTTCCAACGCCGCATAGAACGCCTGATTTGACCAAGTAAAAAAGAAATGGCAGCTGTTTTAAGATCAGTGCGCGGTGTAGGAATCGTCAGAATGCATTACTGTACAACGCCTGTGGTCGATCGACTGGTCCCTGTGGTCGATCGACCACCCCTCGACTCTGACGCAAATTAAGAACGAGAATTAGAAAGCCCAATTGTAATTAGTTTTTAGGTTTTTGCGTGACATCTCTATAAATAGGACCTCGAACATCAGTTTTGGAGACGCATTCTGTAGGGGTTAATCCCGTCTACTGATTTGACTTTATCGTTTTAGATTCAATTATAATTAGTTTAGAGTTTTCAATAAAAGTTTCCTTTTGCAATCGGATTCTTCCTGCCTTTCTTTTATTCGGTATTTTTGCTCTTTATTTCAGTATTATTTCAATTCATTCAGTAGTTAGATTGTTAGTTTAGATCCCAAACCTTTAATTCAATTGTTGCAAGTTTATAATTCAAGTAGTTTAGTTATGCCTTCGCTATTCGTTTTTATCGCTTTATTAGTCATAGTTAGAATTAATATGCGTAGTTAGAAACCCCGTGCTAAGATGTGAGGGGACCCGCGAAGACGACGCGAATAAGTGACCGATGTCGGCCTTTGGTCGATCGATTTGATTAGTCGATCGATCGATTGGACTGTTGGTCGATCGACTAGCTTAGCAGGTCGATCGACCGACGCGATAGTTTAGCTTTCGTTTCAATGTTTTAATTGCAATATTTGACAACGAGACCGAGAGGAGACTTGTTAAATACTTAGGAATTGACCAACCCACAGATCGAGAGATAGGGAAGAGAAATTGACTAAATTGAAACGAATAATTTTACTAAGATCGAAAGATAGGTAAAGTTTAGGCACTAGGAATCACTTTTCAGGGCGAGAGCTAGTATTAGTGAGACCTAGGGACCAGTAGCATAGGCTGAGAAGCGCTACTAGTTAAGAATGGACCGAGAGGACTTCTTATTTTCCCACCTATCGTGATTATTCAGACTTACTTAGGAACCCATCGCCGTGGCTGCAGTGAACCAGCCGTCTTAGCATTCTTTTTATTATTGTTTACATCTCTTTAAATTACCTGCTTTAAATTACCTGCATTTAGTTTAGATTTATTTTATTTGCACTTAGATTAGTTTTAATTCAATTCAACCCCCCTTACCCTATAGACTAAATTAAACAGATGAATCTCATTTGCCTCCCTGTGGTTCGACCCTGCTTACCGCTAACTTCTGTTAGTAGTAATTAGGTTTATAAATTTAACTTTGATACTAAACGACGGTATCAAATTTTGGCGCCGTTGCCGGAGAGGCAGCGTAGTTTTATCTGTTTTTATTTAGTTTATTTCTTGTCTCAAGGAGCTTCGGTTCCTTGAGACCGTTCTCATGTCGTTGCTTCTGAGATTTCCGCAGGGAGAAGACGAGATTTTTGGTGGTTATTTAGCCAGGTTTTTGGTGTGGCTCGAACCCAGACGGGGAATTCATACTGGACTCCAACTATGCTGGACTATCATCCATGGAGTGAATGACCCTACGCGAGCATACCTTGAATCTATTGGTAAGTGGGATTTCGAAGGAGTCCCCGTGAATGAGGTATTAGAAGTTTTTGATTGGTTTGCTGCTGAAACTCGTAAACCTGACTTTTCTCTTCATGTTAACTTAAATGAGGGGGTGGGTGAGACCTTAGAAACCAATCTAGGAAATGCTGACGGAGACATAGAG
This sequence comes from Silene latifolia, assembly GCF_048544455.1. Lineage (NCBI taxonomy): Eukaryota > Viridiplantae > Streptophyta > Magnoliopsida > Caryophyllales > Caryophyllaceae > Silene > Silene latifolia. The sequence goes on along the minus strand of NC_133529.1, from coordinate 29,987,121 downwards.
GAGACCACTAGCGTGGTTGACAATCCTTTTTATGAGGATAGTCAACAACCCCTTCATGATTCTTACACAAATAGTGAGGATGATTTGGAGTCTCTCTTTGAGAATTGTCTCGTGTTGAGAATATGTTGGTGAAATGTTGAAGAGAAAGAAAAGAAAAGGATAAAAAGAAAAGAAAAAGGAAAAAAAATGATTCAAAAAAAAAAGAGGATCAGTCGATCGACCGTCCCACTTGGTCGATCGACTGCTTGCTGCAGTAGCGAAAGAAAATTCGAAAAATCACATGGTTGTTATTATTATTAGATAGTGATTTTATTCCCATGTATTATTTATATCAATTGGGGAATTAATATTTTATGGAGATGTTGAGAATTGTGCTAGTATAAGCACCGTTTTGATTTATTTTGAGTATGAAGTTGGGATGTTGTTATAATTTGGTTTTCAGTAATTACTAACTTGGCTATAACTCTGCTTTCCCAAATTCATTTTAGCCCCTTCTTACCCATACCTCACATATCCAAAATTGCCTCGGCATGTGTCATGGTCTTTTATGGTTGGAATGCATATGTACGGTTGTAGAGATTATTTTCATATTAGATTGCAGGCATGTTCTTATAGGTCGTAGTCAGGTGAGAGTCATTACAAAATTACTTCTTTATATCTTTACATATATTCACCTGTGCTTATGTGTGATTTGAGCGACCCGTGAGAGTCCATAATGATAAGTCTATATAATTGACGGTTCAGCAGTTTTTTTTACGACTACATAACTCGTTTGCATGATTCATATTGCTAATAGATTGTTAGTTGTTGCATTAAACTGGTTTAGGCTTTATAGTTGCATTTCGCTTTGAGATTGAAATCGTTCCAATAGGTTTTAGGATCGAGTCTAGTTCTTGCTTGGGGACAAACAAAGGTTTGGTTTGGGGAAGTGATGCCTGACCAAAATATGATGTTTTACACCCTATTTTACACGCATTTCAGAGCTCAATTGTGTAGTTTATCCTACGATATTCCCTATTTCCGTCTACTTTCGTGTTTTTGTGTATTATTGCAGAAATGTGAAGAATTCAGCGGAAAATAAGCCGAATCCGTCCCCGAGTATTTATCATAGGACCTGACATGAAGTAGTGACTCGAGAGATGAACTTGGTGCTCGTTTCAAGGCCTAAAAGATAGCAAAAGCATGGTTGCGTACAAGTTGCAAAGCTTAAACAAGCGAAGAAGTGCTTCTCGACATTGCAGCCTTATTCAGATGGCTATATCTCGAGTTATATAGCAGATAATCAACTTATTCTACTTGGAGGTGAAAGCTTATCCTCTTAGCTTTCCAACGCCGTGTATGACGCCTGATTTGACCAAGTAACGAAGAAATGGCAGCTGTTTTAAGATCAGTGCGCGGTGCAGAAATCGTCAGAATGCATTACTGTACAGCGCCTGTGGTCGATCGACTGATCCCTGTGGTCGATCGACCACCCCTCGACTCTGACGCAAATTAAGAACGAGAATTAGAAAGCCTAATTGTAATTAGTTTTTAGGTTTTTGCGTGACATCTCTATAAATAGGACCTCGAACATCAGTTTTGGAGACGAAATCAGTAGGGGTTAATCCCGTCTACTGATTTGACTTTATCGTTTTAGATTCAATTATAATTAGTTTAGAGTTTTCAATAAAAGTTTCCTTTTGCAATCGGATTCTTCCTGCCTTTCTTTTATTCGGTATTTCTGCTCTTTATTTCAAAGTTATTTCAATTCATTCAAAAGAGTTAGATTGTTAGTTTAGATCCCAAACCTTTAATTCAATTGTTGCAAGTTTATAATTCAAGTAGTTTAGTTATGCCTTCGCTATTCGTTTTTATCGCTTTATTAGTCGTAGTTAGAATTAATATGCGTAGTTAGAAACCTCGTGCTAAGATGTGAGGGGACCTGCGGCGAAGATGACGCAGAATAAGTGACCTGATGTCGGCCTTTGGTCGATCGATCGATTAGTCGATCGTCGATCGATCGACTGTTGGTCGATCGACTAACTTAGCTGGTCGATCGACTGACGCGCGATAGTTTAGCTTTCGTTTCAATGTTTTAATTGCAATATTTGACAACGAGACCGAGAGAAGACTTGTTAAATACTTAGGAATTGACCAACCCACAGATCGAGAGATAGGGAAGGGAAATTGACTAAATTGAAACGACTAATTTTACTAAGATCGAAAGATAGGTAAAGTTTAGGCACTAGGAATCACTTTTCAGGGTGAGAGCTAGTATTAGTGAGACCTAGGGACCAGTAGCATAGGCTGAGAGGCGCTACTAGTTAAGAATGGACCGAGAGGACTTCTTATTTTCCCACCTATCATGATTATTCAGACTTACTTAGGAACCCATCGTCGTGGCTGTAGTGAACCGACCGTCTTAGCATTCTTTTTATTATTATTTACATCTCTTTAAATTACCTGCTTTAAATCATCTGCATTTAGTTTAGATTTATTTTATTTGCATTTAGATTAGTTTTAATTCAATTCAACCCCCCCTTACCCTATAGACTAAATTAAACAGATGAATCTCATTTGCCTCCCTGTGGTTCGACTCTACTTACCGCTAACTTCTGTTAGTAGTAATTAGGTTTATAAATTTAACTTTGATACTAAACGACGGTATCAGAAAGCTCTACCGACCATTTGCAAAGCAATTACAGAAGACAAAGGCTGATCTTTCAGTCTGGCAACTAGTGTCAAGCTAATTCCCACATCGCCAAGCTTTACTGCAAGCTTTGGCCAAACTAAATGTGGCACATAACTCCACACCCGACGACGTGGTCAACTTGGTCTTCCAAGAATCACCAAAGCTAAGTAATCCTATTACTTTCTCGGATGAGGATTTGCCACCCTTCGGTGCTAGTCATAACTTGGCTCTTTATATCACTGTCATTTGCTTAAAGAAGAATGTGCCAATGACTTTGGTAGATGATGGCTCCGTAGTCAATGTCATACCCTTGAAAACGGCATACAAGTTGGGCATGAAAGAATCAGATTAGACCCCTACCAACCAAGGTGTTCGCGCATATGATGGTACACGACGAAAGGTGGTAGGACTTGTTAACCTAACCATAGCCACATGGCCGATTTAGCGAAAGGTCAACTTTCAAATAGTGGACATTGAGGCATCCTTCAACATACTTCTGGGAAGACCCTGGATTCACGCTTCCAAAGCAGTAACATCCACACTGCACCAAAAAATCAAAATCCCACTAAATGGTAAGGTGGTGACGATCACTTCGTCACCCATCAAGGCAATAATCGAAAAGAAGTCAATTAATCAAGTCCTTACAGATCCAGTACATGAACTTGGGGGCTTCCATATCATAAATGTCATAGAGAGTGAGTTGGCACCGTTATACTTCAATCCCTACTCTAATTTAGTGGTCAACCACATACTCAAAACCCAGGGATACTTCAGGGGAATGCCTTTGAATCCTATCCGAAGGAACGCCGTTGCACCCTATAAAGAGGGCAATTCACAAAGAATACCCCTTGGACTAGGATACAAACCCACCAAAGAGGAAGTCCTCGAGATGCTCACTCAATTTCAAAACCGTAAGAATGTGGGAATCCAAATGTGACCTTCTCCCTACCTTAAATGGATATTTCGTCAGGGAAGGAAGTCAAGCACTCTTTCACGGATTTCCCGAGCCTTGGCACTATCTCGAAAGGAAGCTAGCCGGAATCGAGATCTTTCACGATTGCTACTTCATTCCTCCAGAAACGGTTCCTACCGTCAAGACTCGTCAAACACCTTGCCTAGACGAACAAGCCGTGAGTCTACTCTTTGGAGAAGATCGATTTGTTAGAGCCGCGCAGGATGAGATCATTACCATGATACTTCAAGACGATCACTTCAACCCTACCGCGTTAATCACAGAAACCAACACCAATCAGCAGAAAGGATGGAGAAAATCGATCAAGTGGACAAACAATCAAGGAAGACTCTTCAAGCTCACTACCGGAGAAGGAGAGATGTTCAAAGGAGAACCAGAAGACAATGAATTCGAATTAGAGTCGGAGTCAGAGTCAGAGTCTAGAGAAGTTCCTAGAGAGTCTCCTCCTGTCGTCATTCCCACTCCCCTCGTTTCTCCTAGCTTAGTGTCTAATAGCAACAGTAGTTCGGGAAATGTCCCAACCGCTGTCCCTTTACCGCCACTGACCACAGATAAGATGGCTTCTTTGTTTCAACTTTTCTCAAATCTTAATATGAATAAATCAGGTTCTGCTTACTCTTCGTGTATCTTGAATGCAATTCTGTTTACGATGATGATGAGAATGACCCAGACCCTGACTCAATCGAAATACCTCCCTACATAGCCAAAGAAATACTACAAGAGGGGGAAGGGGGACCAGTGATAGAAAATACCGAACCCATCAACGTAGGAACTGAACTAGAACCCCAAGGACTTAGGATAGGGACAACCTTGAACCTCACCGAAAGGGCCAATTTCATAGACCTCCTACACGAGTTCAAAGACGTTTTTGCTTGGTTCTACAAAGATATGTCAGGGATCGACAAGGACATTGCATAGCATAGAATCCCAATCAAACTAGGTTTCAAACCCGTGAAACAGAAGCTTCGACGAATGAGGACAGAATGGGATCTCAAGATCAAAGAAGAAGTCGATAAAAAATTCAAAGCCGGGTTCATCAGAGTTTCCGAGTACTCAGACTGGGTAGCTAACATAGTACCCGTACCCAAAAAGGATGGGAGAATCCGTGTTTGTATTGATTTTAGAGACTTAAACAAAGCAAGTCCTAAAGATGACTTTCCTCTACCACATATCGACATATTAGTAGACAATACGGCAGACCACGCGTTGCTATCCTTCATGGACGGATACGCGGGATATAACCAGATCAAGATGGCCTTAGAAGACATGCATAAGACCGCCTTCGTCACTCAATGGGGAACCTATTGCTACACGGTCATGCCGTTTGGGTTGATCAACGCCGAAGCTACGTACCAACGCACCGCAACTACACTCTTACATGACATGATGCATAAAGAAGTTGAGGTATACGTAGACGACATGATTGTCAAGTCCAAGGAAAGAGAGGGACATATTGCGAACCTTCGCAAATTCTTCTCAAGGCTATGGTAGTACAACATGAGGCTCAATCCTCAGAAATGCGCATTCGGAGTAACATCTGGCAAACTCCTGGGATACGTAGTCAGTCGACGAGGTATAGAAATAGACCCTTCAAAGATCAAAACTTTAATTGAAATGCCGCAACCTCAAACGGAGAAAGAAACTAGGGGATTCCTAGGCAAGGTACAATACATAAGCCGATTCATATCGAAGCTCACCATGATCTGCGAACCCATATGCAAGAAGTTAAAGAAAACCGATCACACCGTGTGGGATGATGATTGTCAGAAGGCTTTCGACCGAATCAAGGAAATACTAGCCATGTAACACCCCAATATCCAGAGGAGACTTAACTAGGCCTTCCTTAGCATATAAGGGCATTACCATCTCGGTTGCCCGAGGACAGTAATAATCAAATGTCGATAAAAGAACTATTATGTTATATTACAAGTGAATTAAAACCAACTGATGATATAAAAGATGCAACTCAAAGGCTACTCGCTATAACTATCAAATCCCGTGAAGACTCATCCCTGCCCGGACTCCAGCTATCAACGATATCAACACCTGCTAAGACAGACTGCTTGTTGGGAAATGTGTCCTCAACAATAGTGCGATCACATGATTTAAATATCATTATTAAATCTCATTTTAAGAATACATGTGGGATGTAATATTTTACAGTCAACTGGTCCACACATATCGGTAAAGATTGGCTGACTAGAGTTTGACATTACTGTCGTGCGACGGTGGTGATCAGTTGATCCCCTTAGGTCATACCTATAGGGAAATACTCTTAATTGATTATTTAATTGATCGTATACCGATACGAGTTAATTAAATTGCTTAAAATTGACGAATGATTTTGTGAGTATAATTTACGTATCTTATTGTAAATATGATTAAATGAGACACGGTCTAAGTAATCGAATTATTTTATTACTTAGATGAAATTATTGTTTACAGAAACAATTGAAACGGAATGAATAAATTATTATAAATACAGAATGTTGTAGTTTATAATTTGGAAACATTTTTGGTACAAGTAATTATGAATTACTAGTCGATTTTGTAAATGACATATTTTATGAGTATGTTGATTTTTAATATGTTAAAAATACATTACATTGTGACATGTCATGTAACATGTTACATGTGACAAAATTGACAAATGACAAGGTAAAATGGACCTCCCATTTTATATACATGTACCGAAATATTGGAGGGAGTTAGTGGAAAAATTGTGTAAATTGTTTTAAGTGGAAAACACAATCATGAAAGCTAACTACTAGCCTTGCATGCCTATCATTTTCTTGGGTAGAAAAACTTGCCCATGCATTGGGCACAAATACTCCTCCAACCGGTTTCACCAAAAAAAAAGAGAGTGTTCCCTCTACAATTAATTCATTCACATCTTTCATTTTTCTAGTGTAAGAAAAATGATATTCTCTACAATCTTATAAAAATTCTAGAGAAATAAAACCTCATAAAATACTCCCTCTTGACCGAAACATTCAAGAGAAAAAATACAATTTATTTTGTGTCAATTTTATAGTAAAACATATATTATTACTAGATCATAATAATATTTGTTATTGAGAGGTTTCCTTGGGTATTCAGTTTTGGGAGAGATTCTATACTTGAATCTTTGTTCATCCATTATTTGGGATGCTCAAGAACTAACAAGAAGGAGATCTTGTTGGTGCCCATATAACCGAAATCTTCAATGTAAGATGATGATTTCTTCTTTATATTGTTTATTAGTTTGCATGCATAAGATCACTTATTAATTTTATGACAAATTAAATTAAAACATATATGAATATGTTGAGTATATATATCTACCTTTCCTTCAATCGGTATCAGAGCCATGGTTGTTTGCATGCAAATCGGTTAAAAGTTTTTCCGAGTTATAAAGATTAACATATAAAACTTGTATAATTTGTGTTATTATGATATATCACAAAATTAATTTTTGCATGTTAAAGTTTCTGATCCTAAAATGTATTTAGGATATTTTGGTTAATTTATGGATTTTATTGTTCATTTTATATAATATTGGCATTAAAATGTGATTTTTATGATAAAAATGTCATTTTTGGACGAAAATTAGCTAAACTTCGAATTTTCAGGTGGTTTTTGGATATGTTTTCACATATATTATTTTTAGATGATCTGGAAATTTTCATAATTTTATGAGTTCTTATGCTCGAAAAATGGATTTTTCATGATAAAAATCGGATTTAAATGAAAAATAGGTTAATATGAGATAAATTTCGAATCTGGTCATAGAAATTTAGTATGTTGTCACATGCAATTTTACAAGATGTGTGTAAAATAATAGGCTATATTGAAGTCTTTGTGCATGATTTATGGATTTTTGATGAAAAATAGCATAAATAGTGACATTATTAGTGAAAAATTAATAAAACATAATCTATGACGAAGGAAAAAAGTCACATGTTGCATTTTATTGTCTTTTTCAGATCTAAAATTGAAAAGTTGATGAATATAATTTTTCCATGTTTTTATGATTATTTTAGTCAAAACCGATAAACCGCAACATTGTTTTTCCGAAAAAAATTTCGAAATTTTTAACCTAAGTTTTTGAACATTATGAGTGTCATGGTATTTTTCCAGAATGTTCATGAGTTTAAATTTCAAATTTCAAATTTATTTGAAATTTTGTGATTTATTTGAAGTTTATAGCTTATTTTTGTAATTTTTAGTCCATTAATGAACAATTTTATAAATATGAGTTAATTATGGTCAAATTATTAGTGAATACTAAATTTTGAGTCCTAAGAGGTTAGGGTAATTAATTTATGCATAAATATTAATTTATGTAATTTTTGTGATTGTAAAATGTAGAAATCACGCAAATCCGTAAAAACCGAGTAATATACGATATTGGCTAATTAAAGGCGATTTAGCATAAAATTGGGCATGTTCATACATATTATAATGCTGCATTTTCTTTATAATTGTCATAATTTTAATTTATGTAATTTTTGAATTATGTAATTTTACTTAGTATGGCCTTAGATATTAATTTGTATTTCCCGAAATGTATGGGAATATCGATTCGGTTGTAATTTTATTGTGATCTCGTATCACCGTTTTGTAATTTAATAGATTTATTTTGTTTTAGTTACAAATGTATAATAGGAAATTATGTAATTTATTATGTAATTTAAATTCATCTCGGAGTTCCCAAAGACGGATTTCTTCAAGATGGCGATACATAAAGACGGTGTTACCTCGAGATGCGTGCCACAACCGAAGTTCAAGGGACCAATGGAGTTGGTTTCCGAATATGTAATAGTTAAATAGTTTTTCTATTTTAGGAAAGGCCATACTAGGATTTATTTATTTTTATGCTTGCATTTTATTTTATGTCGCATGCATCGCTAAATCGCCATAACTAAAACATGCATCTTCTTTTATCGAGTTTATCGACCGTGTCAATTAGAATTATCGTAGTTCACCGCTTTAGTTCACTTAAAACGTGATAGATAATAAATTGACATGACCTCTCGTTAAAACAATTAATTGAGACATAGCCTTACCAAATAGTAGAAACATGAAAACCTATTTCGCGAGGGAGTGCGTTATTTACCGGGTACAAACCTTGTTACGTAGGGGAAGTGGGTGATAAATGTCTATCCACCGAATTCATGTTGATAAGGGATGTATCGGCCACACCGTGCCCAAGTTAATGTGGGTTTGGATCATGGACACATTTATTCGAAATTTGGATTGAACTCAACAAAAGTTTTTGATAAGGGATGTATCGGCCCCACCGTGCCCTTGTCGGATGTGTTTTGGGCTAAAGATAAATGTTAATGTAATATTATCGACCAAGAGTTCTAAAAGTAGAATCGATTTAACGTTAATCCACCGAGTTATATTGATAAAGGATGTATCGGCCCCACCGTGCCTAAGTCAATATGAATTTGGGTCTTGGAATCATTTATCATAGTTGGGTAGAGGTCACTATGTAAATGCTATACTTGTTTTTCAAGTATTAATAAAACGATAAATGTTAAGTTTTCCACTATTCCGTTGTTATATTGTTCTATTTCTTTACCACAATTCATATACGATATCATTTCGATTCAAAACTCCATTAAAACATCGTATCTAAAGACAAAATTTGAATTTTCTTCTAAAGACCTCGAATGAACCATTGCTAAGGATCTCTTGTAAAGAGTATAGATTAAAGTTATTCATTATCAAACAGGTTTTTGATTCTTGACTAACACTTCTACTTACAATGGATTATGTTTCATATACTTAATTGAATTAAGTACCTTGAAACGATAAATTGTTTTGGTAATTAGTTTTGTCAGAATTCGTAATTGACCAAAATAACGCAACCACTTCAATGAAAGTTTTAAGACTAAAAAGATTGAATTGAAGAGTAATCTTTATAAGATTCATCTTTGCTTCTCTAAGTAAAGACTCATTGAAATGAGTGGGAGCATTCTCTTAAACCGTTAAGATGAGGACGAGGTTAAAGAAGTAAAATTAGAATGGAATTGATACAAGGTTATGTTAAAGGTAAAGTTGTTGAGAATAGCGATACTAAACCTATCAATTCCGACCGATAAAGTTTCCACTGTCTTAAATGTTGGACACTAGAAAGGAAACTACCCCAAATTATTGAAGAATCAACAAGTTAGTTGTGGGACATCTAATGGGACCTTCTTCGTTAAATGTTTATTTGATTAAACATAAATTTTGCTAGTACTACTTCGTCAATATTAGAAACCGGTGGTGGTTTTCATCATTATGTTTGATACATAGGATGATTAGAATATGACGACTAGCAACAATGAAGTCAAGAGATAGAGTCATTGTGTACTAAATCTAGTTTTCGGGTTTGGAGTTGTACTTAATTGTGACTATTAAGTACATAAACTCTAAATAAGAATACATACTTGTTAAGATACAAAAGAGGTTTCACTTTTGTGACCCTTTACACCATGATTTGATATATGGCTAGCCCATTATCAAGGTGATAATATTCTAAACCAAACTAGAACGATATATCATGAAGATGATGCAAGACTCAAATTGGTAACCCAAGATTAAACCTTAAAATTTTGGAATGATGAACGCAAAGAGTTATCGAGTACTCTTGAAACCATTAGATTGTTAATGGTATATGCGTATCTTGTATTCAAAGCAAGATGTCTCATGCCTTTTGGTTGAAAAGGAGATCGAGGTTGTAAATCATTGATCCATAATAGGTTGATCATTCTCTTTTACCAACGATTTAAGTTGACCCTAATGTGAAACTTAATAAGGTAAATAGAAAAATCTTTAAAGAAGTTTAAAGAGTTAAAGAAATCACGATTTAGTCGTGATGGAATTATCAAAGTGAAGACTTTGATATAAGCCAATGGAAATGTGATCTAATATCACAAGTTAATCTCTCTTAGCACGCATTATGAAATAATGTGTGATTGGATAAGAATTCAAACGCTATTCGATAAGGTTTGGACTTTGATCAAGTTACTTTGAGTTACTTGATCCTTTTGGGGATTTTATCATTTTGTCTAAATTATTTTTCCACTAAATCGAATCATATGAGATATGAAATGGTAAGGGTACCATGTTTGTAAGTTTTCACAAGAAACAAATGCTCATTTTTCCCTCTTCAATTATCACGAGTACGACGGATTTGCGGCTCATGAAGCTGTCTTTCTAAAATACAAGTTTATTTTTAGAAGACAGAGTGGGATAAATTATTCAAGAGCCACAAAGAATGCCACAGAGAATGTTATGTCGCAAGAAACTGGTCTTTCTTGGCTACATGAGACGTTTTGTGTAAGACATTATACATTGTTTCTTCAAAACCTAGGAGGTTAAATTCGTCACTTGTTAAAAATGATGAATTCATGCTACTTTTAAGAAAGTAAAGAGCTTATAACTTACAAAAGAAATTGTTTGATTCAAGTTGATTACTTCTAGAAAGTAATGAACATATGACTTACATAAGAGTATTTAAGTCACAACTCAATACAAGGCTTAGAGCCATGAGAATCCGAAATAAAAGGCTTGATTAGTGACAAAGGGTTTTGCACTAATAAAGAGATATTTCAAAGCAAGTTTGGTTGCAAAGGGTTTTGCACTAATTGAAATGCTTAAGTCTATTTGGATCTTCTTAGGGATTGTGTTTCATTATGAGGTTATGAAATACATAGCGAGTGAATCTAAAACCCACTTCTTCAATAGAAGGAATGTATTCAATACATATCATGAGTTTAGTAGATTCTTGCAATCCTAAGATAATGTGAAACTTAAGAGAGGGTCTTAAGTAGGACATCAATGAGTTAGAATCAACATTTTGATCATGTGATAAAACATTTCTCGATAAGTCGAGAAGTTGTGTTTATACATGAAGTTTAGTGGGAGTTACGGAAATTTTAATTAGTCCGATATGTGGATGACATATTGATCATTAGGAATGATTTAAGACTTTTGGAGTATTACAATACATCTTTAATATCCAGATTTATGAAGATAAATCCACATGATATTAGCGTCAATAAGAAGTCTTATGTTGATAAGATTCATGACTAGTTCAATTAAATTGAACATATTTGATTGATTTCATTTGCTTCCGCTGCCGAATCAATTAAAAAGAAATGATGTATAACACTTCATATGCTTTGAGTATGATGAATTGTTTTCAAAAATCGAATTTAAGTAATCTTTACCAAGTAAGCCATAAAGATTACCCTTAAGTGCTTGCAGAAGCATTAAGGCTATGATGCAAAGTGTTTATGATGCAATTTTGTGTAAGTGTGTTACACAAGTGACAATTGACAATTGAGATTGCGCGTGGTTTCCGACAAAACCATAATCAAAACACATTAAGATGGTTAAGATACCATTGTGGCTATGTTAATTAAGAAGTAGATTTTCTAGAATCGTTCTAGGCAATAAAGAACAATGAGAGATATTTATAACGGAAATTGAGTACACTTGCAATCATGAGATGTGCAAGAGAATGAGTCCCGCACACTGTGAAAACAGTGGGAGCTATTCTAAGGCTAGAGGGACTATGTCTTGATTGGATCTCGACACGTACTCAGAAAGTTTTGTAATGCAAATGTATACATTACAAAGGAAAACGAGTATGTAGTAAGGTTGAGTAAGGTACAAGAAGTTGATAAAACCTACTAACCAAAGCCTTCTCAAAGGCTAAACATGATGAGTCATGTCATTTCAATTGAATTGAAATGAACAACTACATACAAGATCAAATTAGATTATAGAACATGAATAGTAATCAGGCATTGACTATTCATATGAGATAATCGCATTTGTCGTTCGAGTTTTACTTTAAAACTCTTTTATTATACTTTGTTACATCCAAACGGGTTGTAGAGACAACGTTGAACCCCGTTAAAGTGAACCCGGATTAACATAGTATTAGCCCATAGTCGCTTGTATGAGGTGACGTCTCGAAGTGACTAGAGTGTGATGCGATTGATGGCAAGTTCAAGTGCCATAGAGTCATGTAAGATGACTAGTCGATCACATAGGCATCGTTAGGAACACTTTGTCGGGCCTTATGACCGCTTATAGAGTTCGGCAATTTATATAGCCTGGTCGTGGCAAGAGTCGCTATAGTATTCTAATGAGTCGATTCTTTTGACTAAAGACTGTTCGCCTAAGATGGCACAGTTTCAGATTAACTTTGATTTGTGTTACTACGACCTTCGTAAATGGGGTCAAATGGGCATATTTTGGGTTATGATGGCTGTGGCTAGTCGAAGGGAATAAGTGCGATAGGAATTGTCCACCCCCTTGTCAGGGTTAAAACAATATCTCAGGGCCACTCGAGGAGTAATGAACTGGAAATGCGTGGCCACGCTCGGAAGGTATCTATGATAGATAAATCCGGTCAATCAGTTATTCTCCAGATCGAGGAAACCACTCTCGATATGATCACTTGCAAGTACGACCTAAAAGACACCTTGCATTGAGTGGGAGATAGTAAGAGGACAAGAGAATTGGTGACGCACACTTGTCGAGGACAAGTGGGAGATTGTTGGGAAATGTGTCCTCAACAATAGTGCGATCACATGATTTAAATATCATTATTAAATCTCATTTTAAGAATACATGTGGGATGTAATATTTTACAGTCAACTGGTCCACACATATCGGTAATGATTGGCTGACTAGAGTTTGACATTATTGTCGTGCGACGGTGGTGATCAGTTGATCCCCTTAGGTCATACCTATAGGGAAATACTCTTAATTGATTATTTAATTGATCGTATACCGATACGAGTTAATTAAATTGCTTAAAATTGACGAATGATTTTGTGAGTATAATTTACGTATCTTATTGTAAATATGATTAAATGAGACACGGTCTATGTAATCGAATTATTTTATTACTTAGATGAAATTATTGTTTACATAAACAATTGAAACGGAATGAATAAATTATTATAAATACAGAATGTTGTAGTTTATAATTTGGAAACATTTTTGGTACAAGTAATTATGAATTACTAGTCGATTTTGTAAATGACATATTTTATGAGTATGTTGATTTTTAATATGTTAAAAATACATTACATTGTGACATGTCATGTAACATGTTACATGTGACAAAATTGACAAATGACAAGGTAAAATGGACCTCCCATTTTATATACATGTACCGAAATATTGGAGGGAGTTAGTGAAAAAATTGTGTAAATTGTTTTAAGTGGAAAACACAATCATGAAAGCTAACTACTAGCCTTGCATGCCTATCATTTTCTTGGGTAGAAAAACTTGCCCATGCATTGGGCACAAATACTCCTCCAACCGGTTTCACCAAAAAAAGAGAGAGTGTTCCCTCTACAATTAATTCATTCACATCTTTCATTTTTCTAGTGTAAGAAAAATGATATTCTCTACAATCTTATAAAAATTCTAGAGAAATAAAACCTCATAAAATACTCCCTCTTGACCGAAACATTCAAGAGAAAAAATACAATTTATTTTGTGTCAATTTTATAGTAAAACATATATTATTACTAGATCATAATAATATTTGTTATTGAGAGGTTTCCTTGGGTATTCAGTTTTGGGAGAGATTCTATACTTGAATCTTTGTTCATCCATTATTTGGGATGCTCAAGAACTAACAAGAAGGAGATCTTGTTGGTGCCCATATAACCGAAATCTTCAATGTAAGATGATGATTTCTTCTTTATATTGTTTATTAGTTTGCATGCATAAGATCACTTATTAATTTTATGACAAATTAAATTAAAACATATATGAATATGTTGAGTATATAGATCTACCTTTCCTTCACTGCTCACCATAAGGGATCACGGCAGACACATAAAACAACAAGACAACCACACAAGGTCAGTACTGAGACAAGACACAACAATGCCAACAACACCCAACAATACAATACAACACAATCAGTCACACACAAGCACACCCACACCAATCAATCTCCGTCACCGACTGTCCACTGGACCAGCCCTGCCAGTGGGGGACCGCAGTTGTACCCACCAAATCCCCGCTCATCATACCGAGCGATAACCCTGTCCCATTAATGTGCACATTCCCTCCCGTGGCGGGTTCCACGGAGGGCGAAACTAGGGCGTGAAGCCACTCCCGCAAGTGACTCCACTCAGCCGAGAACGCATCTCGAGAACCAGAGACAAACAATCACAACCATCAACAATAATCAATCAACAACCGTATACACGCTGCCACACAAACACAACCACAACGACACAACGATCGACACACTAAACTATCTACAGAAACTGAGTAAGCGAACCTACCTTTAAGCAACTGCAACCAATCCATGCCAACATACGACATATCCAGCAATCAAGCAATGCCTATAACCACAACACAATCATCTATTACTATCAAGCAAACCCTAATTGCAAAGACAAGGATACGGATGATGACGACATACCTATAAAGAGAAACCCGGCAAAAGACCGCTACCCGACTCAAGCTATGCTCTCCTAAGGCACAAGGACCTTCAAAAGGCTTCCATGGAGGTTTTATGGTGAAGGGAAGGGAAAGAGGCGACTAAAGGATAGAAGGAATGAGGCGGAAATGATTTGCGGAATTAAAAAAACGCGATTAAAAACCCTCGCTGAAAACCCGATACTCGATCGAGTATCCCACATACTCGATTGAGTGACCCCCTACTCGATCGAGTAACCACGCTACTCGACCGAGTACCCTCTACTCTATCGAGTACCACCCCTAACTCGTCACCTAAGATAGCTTTGGCACGCACATCTAAGAACTATTACCGCTCCTAAGGTTAGTCAACGCTGGTCAAAGGGTCTCTAAAAGGGCGGGTATTACAGTCTTCCCCCCTTAAAAAGAACTTCGTCCCCGAAGTTCAACTCACCTAACTCAACGCACTCGACACGGAAACACAACGACCTCACTCCTCTTTCGACACAAGTCACTACTCCCCGGAAATACCATTCCCCTATGTCATCATCATCAACTGTCACTCTATATGTATGTATCAACTCTTACAAACTATCATATATAAAACATCAACCTCGCAATACGAACCAGCACAAACAACGATCACCCATCATATATGAGATTACCCCACTCATTAGTAACCACTATCAACACGAAACATATCTCATATCAACTTCATGCCGCACGACTATACCACCATGTTACTCAACAACGCAATTCTACTATGACATATTGCACCACAACTATCTCTTTATGACCATCTTTTAAACATACTATCAATTTTCACTTCAACGTATGAATTACTCGACGAACTAAAATAACCAATTACAACTTCATACCATCAAAGTGACCCAGGTAAAAGAAAACTTTGTAAATAAACAACAAAACATTATAAACAAACAACAACATAGTCTCAAAATCAGCCTTTTTATTTTGCGACATTACTCTTCCCCTCTAAAAAGGAACTTCGTCCCCGAAGTTCACCACCAATATACCACACATGTAACTTATTACTTGCATCGTAACATAAATTAAACCATATTATTTATTATGGACATTACTCACTAATCATATACTCATTAAATTAGAAAACATACACAACCACCTGAATGACTAGCCGCCGTCGAAAAAAACATGTTAAGCGTATCATCTGAATGTGTATATATATATATATATAGAATTCGGTGAAATATGACTTGTAAACAAAACGGATGTAAAACGAATGCAATTAGAATAATCACAACTCCACTATTCGTTGCAAATACGCCTTTAAAACCAAGCACGACCTCCAACAATTGAAATAAACGATCCGAACATGTTAATATTCGCTAATAACCACGTTAGACACCAAACTTGCAATTATATAACAATTAAACAATTTTAATTTTCGAAAAGTTACTGTAACAGTGCTACTCGATCGAGTGTCTTGGCTACTCGATCGAGTGGCTCCGAGATCAGAATGCATCAATTCTGTCATACCTGCAGCTACTCGACCGAGTATGGGGTACTCTGTCGAGTACCTACAGGTAAAATGCCTTGGAAAACCTATCATAACCCACATATATATATACATACTCGTCACATAACTTGAGTCGGGATGACCCCCCGACCCACAAAATCCTGCAACAAAGTCAACTAGCAAATCCGGCCTTATGGCCAAGCATACAAATCCGAAAAATAAAAGTTCTGACAACCAACAACTACCATAACTAACGACGACTACCATCAACCGATCACAACAAGGATAAAGAAATAGGAGTATCACTCCTGCTGCTGATGCTGCTCCTCCTCCTCCATCACCTCATCACCACCACCATCGCCTCCCGAGGTGCCCGCTCCCGATGACCCGATACCTACATCAACTCCCGCTCTAGCTCCCGGACCTACGTACCATGGGGTCAAGCCACCATAGGCAAAGGACTGAGGCGTCCCCCAAGCTGACTGATCCACCCCATAAGAGTAGAAAACCCCACTATAGTCCCCAACTCCACTCCACCATACCGGATGCGGCCCCTCTGTCCCAATCCCCTGAGTGTACGCCATCTCGTGCATATTCCTGAGTGTCAAAGTAGATGACACTCTCTCTGCCAAGTAACTCGATCGCGTCTCTGGGGTGTCAAGGTAGGGGTAGCACGGAAAAGGGTGCTGCTGTGGTGGTGCTACCAGCCGTGGTCTAGTCTCAGCGGTCCTCTCTCTCACTCGACGGGGTCCTCTCCCCAACCTGGGCCTCCCATCCGCTACCGCCGCGTTTTCCCCCTTCCTCGGCTCGGGCATCACCTCGAGAATCGTGTCACCGATGAGGTAGGTCTGCAACTGGCGGGGCACGTCATCATCCTCCTCCTCCTCGTCGGAGTCAACAACTATCACCACCGGCTCTAACGGCTCGGTCGGTGGAAGATTCTCAGGAGCCAGGATCCCCATCCAACTCATCCCCCACACTCTCCAGGCTAGGATACCGTCAGCCAAAGTTCTCAACCATTTCAGGTTGAGATAGTAGTCACGATCCATCGTGGGCACCGGTGTAGCTAGAGGCACATACTCCGAAGAAGCCTCAAAGGAGGTTAGCTTTTCAGCTAACCGAGTGGCGATGGCGCCACAACTCAGGTACCGGGAAGTGGCAGTAGCCATCAAAGCAAGGCTAGCGTAGACGATGGCAGGAGCATTAAAGACCACCTTCCTGGCCCGCTTCGGGTTGACATAGGACATCAGAAGTAACACCTCATGGTTGTTCAGTTTACTGATATCCGGTCTATCATAAAGGAGGTTCGAAAGAGAACGAAGAAAGATCCTCAATGTAACATGCTGAACATCATTAATCAGCATGTTGCTTGAGGTGGAGTCAAGCTTTCCGGTCAGACAAGGCATTAGGCGGCATACACCGCACTCAGCAGGAATATCAGTGATAGAATCCTTGGGAGGCTTGGCCAACCCAAGGTGAGAAGCGAAAAGGTCTATAGTAAGCAAGAAACTGGTGTTCATCAACCGAAACTCAACGGTTTGGGCAGCTGGGTCATAACTAAAGGAGCTCATAAACTCCAAGGTAAGGAAAGGGTAGGAATGTTTCCTCAGCCGGTACAACCCCGTAAAGCCCAAGGTCTCAAATATGTGACGGACATCCGTCTCTATTCCCAAATCAGTCAGAAGTGTGGTATCCACACACCTCGTTGGCCTCATTTTGCGTTTTTGCAAAGCTACAAAACGCTCTCTTTGTTTGAAATCTACACACACTACCGAAGGGTATTCCGGTACCGCGGGTACCACGGGTCCACTCCCTTCCCCAATCTCAGGATGTGTCACCCTTCCCCGTTTACTCTGACGGATCCCTACGTTCGGTCTCGACATCTGTTTCAGCATATAACTTAAACAAACTCGTATAGACATGTGAAGCACGTAACTCATACAATCGAACTTTAAATGCTCAGCTAGGTACACACATTCACCAACAAGTTCCCAATTTGATATATATAACCTCAATTTATGGTAATTCAGATTCAGACGATCTCCATAGTTGAATGATTTAGCATGATAACACTATCGACTCAACTAGTTCGAATATTACTTACTGACTCAATATTCTATCTCGTATAATTACTTAACATCATGTTAGGCATTCATATATACTCATAGGAAAGAAAATTTAAACATATCATCCTTAACCTTCAATATTAGACACAAACAATTCAATTAGTTTTGTCAGACGGTCTTTACAGCTGTAACAATTTTGACATATTCACCATCAATTAACATCACTACTATCATATTGAAGTTTATCCCTTACCTAAACATTCATATTCAACACCAAATTTCAAATATAGAAGACGAATTTCAATTTGGGGCACTTTTAAGACGGAGTTTTAAGACAACTTTTAAGGTGAAAATTACTAAAATTCAACTTTCAACATGATATGTACCACATATAGTGTCCAATTTCATCATATAACATGTAAAAACAACCCAAAATAAATTTTGATTTTGGTAACCCTAGAAAATTTCGGCCCTAATTTGGCAATTTCTAGCCTATTTCTACAGCAATTAACCACCAACATTCATGAAAGGAAGCATGTGAATCTTATTACAACAATTAAAAGCAATAGTTTGCCCCTATGAATCGAAAATTTCAGATTACATCATTACTCTAACATATCCAAATCAATAAATCACGTAAATTGGGAAGAAAATCATACCTTGATTAAGTAGGAAAGTAAAAGAACGAAATTAAACAAAGAAAACAACCCCAAGAATCACCACCAACACAAGATGAGGAAAGCTTTTGAGAGGAATTTTAGGCTTAGGGTTCGAATTATAGAAGAAAGAATGAGAGGGATAAGAAAGAATAGGGGTTTTAAGAAACCCGTAAGTGGCTCTGTACTGTAGCCTACTCGATCGAGTGTCTAGGGTACTCGATCGAGTGCCCTCTACTCGATCGAGTAGGCGCTATTTCGTCGAGTATCTACGGAAAATTTCCACATCCCGACGCCATAGCTTCCTAACGAGATCGAGTGAGGTCTACTCGGTCTAGTAAGCACTCGCACTCGGTCAAGTAAGGTTGAGTACTCGGTCAGAAATACGAGATAAATCGAAGATTCCTGCAAAACAATATCGCGTGTCGATTCCAAATTGAGTTCGGAATTCGCCACTAGTCATCACACTTACTCACGCATTACCATTATTACTCAAGCATACCATATCGTCTTAACAATTAAGGCTTAAGTCATATTATGCTACAACAAATTACCCAACTCGGTGTACCTGCTACCGAGTCATTCATAAGCATAATCACGTCATCCTACCTTGCTTAAACTTATCTTACCACATTACTACCAAACTCGTGTTCACATCAACATGAAACATATAATTGACGATAATTCATTCTTTCATATGTCATAAAGATATAATGTATACTCTACATAGCAATTTAAAGCTTATCACGTTCAAAATCAACACAAACAAAGTTTTACTACACAAATCGATCGTCACGCAGCGAAAAGTTTCAACTAATAAACAAGGCATTTACGCATTATTATCTGCTATGTCTCATATTATAACTCATATATGATTACCGTTATTAACAACTTGAAGCAAACACTAACATGAGCACCTTCATATCACAGCATACACTTTCACATTTTCACCACTATCAAATATACCCTTGCCACGTTTCTCATAACCATCGTATAAGCCCACTAATCATGTCAATTCCTCATTATACACCATCCAATCGCAACTACTATGCCCATCTCTACGTTAGCAAAGGCTCAACCATAAATAACTCCGACACAACTAACATATACATCACATATATACACACGGACTCCACATTCCCATACCCTGTGACTGGCTTAAGTATCATGGGGCCAAGATTTTGAAATGAGGGCGCCTACTCACCCAAAACCTAACATCAGCTGGGGCTCCCATTATACATACACCAGGTTCATTTTATTAGACTCACTACGTTCATTATTTTTATTGGTTACAGGTTCCAAAATCGTCGCCCTGATACCACTTTGTAACACCCCCATATCCAGAGGAGCCTTAACTAGGCCTTCCTTAGCATATAAGGGCATTACCATCTCGGTTGCCCGAGGACAGTAATAATCAAATGTCGATAAAAGAACTATTATGTTATATTATAAGTGAATTAAAACCAACTAATGATATAAAAGATGCAACTCAAAGGCTACTCGCTATAACTATCAAATCCCGTGAAGACTCATCCCTGCCCGAACTCCAGCTATCAACGATATCAACACCTGCTAAGACAGACTGCTCACCATAAGGGATCACGGCAGACACATAAAACAACAAGATAACCACACAAGGTTAGTACTGAGACAATACATAACAATGCCAACAACACCCAACAATACAATACAACACAATCAGTCACACACAAGCACACCCACACCGATCAATCTTCGTCACCGACTGTCCACTGGACCAGCCCTGCCAGTGGGGGACCGCAGCCGTACCCACCAAATCCCCGCTCATCATACCGAGCGATAACCCTGTCCCATTAATGTGCACATCCTTTCCCGTGGCGGGTTCCACGGAGGGCGAAACTAGGGCGTGAAGCCACTCCCGCAAGTGACTCCACTCAGCCGAGAACACATCTCGAGAACCAAAGACAAACAATCACAACCGTCAACAACAATCAATCAACAACCGCATACACGCTGCCACACAAACACAACCACAACGATCGACGCACTAGACTATCTACAGAAACTGAGTAGGCGAACCTACCTTTAAGCAACTGCAACCAATCCATGCCAACATACGACATATCCAGCAATCAAGCAATGCCTATAACCACAACACAATCATTTATTACTATCAAGCAAACCCTAATTGCAAAGACAAGGATAAGGATGATGACGACATACCTATAAAGAGAAACCCGGTAAAAGACCGCTACCCGACTCAAGCTATGCTCTCCTAAGGCACAAGGACCTTCAAAAGGCTTCCATGGAGGTTTTATGGTGAAGGGATGGGAAACAGGCGACTAAAGGATAGAAGGAATGAGGCGGAAATGATTTGCGGATTTAACAAAACACGATTAAAAACCCTCGCTGAAAACCCGATACTCGATCGAGTATCCCACATACTCGATCGAGTGACCCCCTGCTCGATCGAGTAACCACGCTACTCGACCGAGTAGCCTCTACTCTATCGAGTACCACCCCTAACTCGTCACCCAAGATAGCTTTGGCACGCACATCTAAGAACTGTTACCACTCCTAAGGTTAGTCAACGCTGGTCAAAGGGTCTCTAAAAGGGCGGGTATTACAAGCCAAACCACCAGTGCTCATGCCACCCCAACGAGATCAACCTCATGGTTTATATCTCACGGTAACTGAAACGGCCATGGGCGCCATGCTAGCTCAAACTGTAGGAAAAGAAGAAAGAGCCATCTACTACCTTAGTAAGAAGTTCTTGGAGTACTAGTGCAAGTACACGCCACTTGAGAAGACATGCCTCGCTCTTGTGTGGGCAACAAAGAAGCTACGCCATTACATGCTTAGCTACTCCGTCAAGATATTCTCCAAAATGGATTCTGTCAAATACCTCTTGGAGAAACCCGTTCTCAATGGACGTCTAGCAAGATGGACCTTGATGCTCTTAGAGTTCGATCTCAAGTATGTGCCTTTGAAAGTCATAAAAGGGTGCGCCGTTGCTGAATTCTTCGCAGAAAATCCCATCAATGATACACAAACGATAGACGCCTGGTCATTTCCGGACGAGGATATACTCCAGACGGATATAGACTCCTGGGACCTCTATTTTGATGGGGCGTCGAATTTAAGAGGATTTGGAATAAGAGTGTTGCTCATTTCTCCTGAAGGCGAGCATACACCAATCTCTGTTAAACTCGACTTCGAGGTGACAAATAATGCTGCAGAATACGAAGCTTGTCTCATTGGATTGCAAGCGGCAGTAAGTTTAGGCATCAAGAATCTTCGAGTACATGGAGATTCCTCTTTGATCATCAATCAAATTAGGGATCTTGGAAAATCCGAAGCGAAAGCCTGGCAACTTTCCAAGCCAGAATAGACCAAGTCGCTCAATTCTTCAATCAAGTAACCTACTTACATCTACCTCGAGAAGAAAATCAATTTGCGGATGCTCTTGCAAAACTCGCATCTTTGATTAATATGCCGGATAGCATGGTAGAAATGCCTTTATGCATCGAACGACAGTCAGAACCAGCTTATGTGCACCAAATCACCGATGAAGAGGAAATTACAGAGGAGCCTTGGTTCCAAGCAATCCTAAACTTCAAACTTCATGGCACCTATCCACCAGAAATGGACAAAAGGGGACAACGCGCCATCCGTTTGCTAGCTTCCCAATACGTCCTCATGTAAGGAGAGTTATACAAAAGAACGCCTCTTGGTGTAATCCTACGTTGTCTTGATCATTCACAGGCACGGAAAGTGATGGAAGAAGTCCATGATGGAGAATGTGGCCCTCACATGAGTGGACCCAAGTTGGCAAAGAAAATCACACGTTTAGGATATTATTGGACCACGATGGAATCTGATTGCATCAAATATGTGAGACATTGCCATAATTGTCAAATCTTCGGGAATGTGCAACATGTTCCTCCTTCATTGCTTTACACCTTGACATCTCCCTGACCATTTTCTGCTTGGGGAATTGGCATCAAAATCACTCCAGCCGGAACAGGAGGTCACTGTTTCATCCTAGTAGCAATCGATTATTTTACCAAATGGGTAGAAGCGGCTTCCTACACCAGTCTTACGGCCAAGAACGTGGCAAAGTTCATACAAACCAATATCATCTGTCGATATGGTTGCCCACATGAGCTCATCAGTGACAATGGATCACATTTCCAAACTGAGACTGAACAATTGCTAGCTAAGTACAAAATTAAGCATCACCACTCCTCGCCATATAGACCACAAACCAATGGCGCGGTAGAAGCAGCAAACAAAAATGTTGTCACGATTCTCAAGAAAATGATTGACAACTATAGAGATTGGCCAAGCAACATACCCTTCGCTTTATAGGGATACCATACATCCGTTAGGACGCCCACTGGGGCTACTCCTTTCTATTTGACCTACGGCATGCAAGCCGTACAACCAGTCGAGCTAGAAATACCATCCTTGCGTATTTTACTCGAAAGTCAAATCTTAGAAGCCGAGTGAAAGAGGGATAGATATGAAGAACTCATCCTCCTAGATGAACGAAGGTTGCGTGCATTACATAATGTGCAACCATACCAGGCGCGTATCAAACGAGCCTTCAACAAAAGGGTTAAGCCAAGGAACAGCAAGGAAGGAGATTTGGTCCTCAAATCCATTAGGGCTCTTTTACCTGTCGATCCACGAGGAAAATAAAATTACGCCGGGCCTTTCCTAGTCAAGTCCATACTTCCAGGGGGTGCGGTTAGGATCACAGACCTAGACGGGAATGAATTTTCCAACCCAACAAACCTTGACCAACTAAAACGTTACTACGCCTAGAATAGGAGCAACAAAACGCGCCTCGTGTGACCTCACGTGTCGCTCTTGTGGCACGAAATAAACGGCCCCTGGCCAAGCTGAATCAAGCTAATGTCATGCACTTTGACAATTTGTCATTCTCATATCATTAAATAAACTAAATCGCGTTTTAGGAGTAAGTAAAGCTCATGCTTATTTTCTAAAGTTCATCACAAGCTCTTGCTTAGAACAATTATTCTTTTAGAATTACTCGAACTACGCGCAAGGGTTTGATTTCATTTTTTTAAATGAATATGTAGGCAATCCTTCACGGGATACAACCCATTTCATCATTTTAAATGTAATTTGAAGGACATTTGCGAATGCATTTGAAATTCGACAAGAATAATGAAAAGAAAATAACAACGGTTTCATAACCATTTAACCTTTTTATTTCATTAATAATAATAGTACGTTACATAATAAAATCGTAATAAAAATAAATAAGCTAGGATTCTAAAAAACCCCACCTTCTTATTTCAATAATAATAATAATAATAATAAAGACTTAGGCTACTCTTCCATTTTCCCTTTGCCTTTGTCATTTTTATCATACTTCTTGTCCCGACCTCGAGCAGGACGCTCTTGCGCCACTTCAGACCTAATCACAAATGGTCTCTCTCGTGGTCTCGCTTTGCCATTCTTGTCAACCACCATCTTGACGGCAGGAGAAGTCTTCGGTTTCTTCGAAGGATGAACAACTCGAAACCCGACTTCTTCCTCTCCTTCAGTCAGATGCTTCTCCTTTCCCACCTCGTGAACCTTGTAGTCGACAGATTCACGCTTCCTCAATCTCTCGCGCTCCTCCGGAATAACAGCTTTCCTCCACCGCAGATAGGAGTCTGACACCCATAGAGCACTGACAGAAGAATTCAAGAACCAAATGTTCCTCTGAGCCCATTTGATGGCCCACTATCTTCGACTCTCAGTAGTAAGTGCCACGGCAGTCTGCGGGACAGTGTCTAGCTTCGGAATCATCTGCTTCAATCCAACCTGCCTCATCAGCCTCTCCGGAAAGATGCATATCATAAACTCCAGGCCGGGAATGCGAACAGAACGGGTAGGATCCAGGAAAGATACCCCAGTGACAGATTTAAGATGCCACCATGGTACGATCCATCTGATTAAGGGGCCATCTTCGTTCTTCAGTTTATCCTCCCAGTAATTGCAAACTCGAGTGAAGTCCACCATGTAAAGCCTGGTCCTCATTGCAATTGAGCGAGCATGATAAGAAGGAACATTAACTGGGGGCTCGATCAATCGAAGACGTTCCATAAGCCAGACCAACCAAAAGCAGGTACTAAAAAAAACAAAAAAACAAAAACGAAAAAAAAACGAAAAAAAAAATAGAGAAATAGAGTTCTTTTTACCTGCAAAATAATGGGACTTCCCAAATAAGGTAGGTCACGATTGGCTTTCCTGTTATCCAAGCCCAATAGGATCTCTCCTGACACGTACAAAGCCGGGCTCCCGCGACTCCATTTGCTCAATCAAGCTCAAGAGACGAGGGTCGCCTCTCATATCCTCATCAACATGCCCTTGAAGGACATACACATGTAATAGGCAAAACCCGAATGCCCTTCGCCTCGCAACATAAGAGACAGTGGGATCAGCCCTGTTGATAAAGTGATCGATGAAATCCAACATTCGCACTCCTTTAGAAGTCACAAGACGATCAACATCAACTCTGGCCAATCCAAGCAAGTCTCTAAATTTATTCTTATACCCTTGAGAAGTGGAGGGAATAGCAGGCAAATGTTCCGGATCCCATCCACCAATCGCAGCAATCTCCTCGGGAAATGGGCAAATGTCGCCTCCAGGAAAGGCAAACACATGATAATTCGGGTCCCAATAGTCAAGACAAGCATCTAGGAACGGTTTGACTACCTTGATCAACTTCAAGCTCCAAAGTGCTCCAAAATTATAAGCACCCATGTCATGTTTCTCCACGTTGGAGAACTCATTTGTCCATTCTTTTAGACGAATCTCAAGAGTATTCATAATGTATGCTTATTTTGGGAAATTTGTGCAATAAGACGAAGAGAGACGGAAGAATTATGTGAATAAAACCTCCCTCGACGTCTCTATTTATACTAAAAGTTGTTTCCTAAAATCCGTCAGGACGGATGCACTGGGGAACAGGCGCAGCAGGTGCTGCGCCTCTTCGAAGGGACGCAGCTCTTGCTGCGCCTCTTCCTCAGCACCCTTTCTGTGATTTTCCACGTTGGATCTTTCCTAAATTCCTCAAC
The DNA here is from genome assembly GCF_048544455.1 of Silene latifolia. NCBI lineage: Eukaryota > Viridiplantae > Streptophyta > Magnoliopsida > Caryophyllales > Caryophyllaceae > Silene > Silene latifolia. The sequence continues at coordinate 29,960,742 of NC_133529.1, read as the reverse complement.
GAATAATTTTCTATTCATACGGGTTATTATTTTGGTAAAGGCGCCAGGTTGCCATATTTCGTGTTTCCTAATTTCGTGGATGCGCATCTCGAGACGATATCGACATTTTCGTTATTTTAGCACACTTGTACATTTCTTGTAATTTTTTTTTTGGGGAATCATTTCACCAATTTAATCTAATTTATTCTTTTTTTCAAATCTATACATTTTTTTGTATTTAATTCAATTATATCATTTTTTCCAACTTATACATTTCTTTTTACTTTTTCTTTTTGGGGAATCATTTCACACCCCACTTCAAACTTATATGTTTTTATTTTTTTTTTCTTTTTTAGGGGGTAACCCTCCCTACCGTCCGGTCATTTCCGACCAAATTTTTGCAATTCCCGACCAATTTTTTGCATTTTCATTTCTGGTCATTTTTTTTGCTTTTTCTCAAGTCATTGTTTGGCGCTAATTTCGGCCATATGTCCAAATATATGTTCTATGTGATTTCTGTGTAAATTTCGGCAGCATGAGGGCGTAAACCGTCATCTACCAAACCTGTCCAAAGCTAACCTGCAAATACAAACAAAGCAACCCAGCAGCAAAGGCACTCAGGCCATCATATATACGATCAAAAAGGGATATGTACACCAAACTGGGGGCTCGAGCCCCAAAACAAGATCCAAATGTCCAAAAGTGGGTCCTAAAATGTATAAATATACAGAAATACAACCAAAAAACAAGAAGCAACACGGAAGCTACTGCTGGTCGCCATCTAGCTCAGCAACTCTCGCCTCGAGAGTAACAACCTCGGCGTCGCGGACCTCGAGCTCCCTCAGCAGGCGAGCCATCTTCTCCCGGGACTGGGCAAGCTCTCGTTCCAGCTCACGCTCCCTCTGCAAACAACAAAACTGGCTCATGTCAATCACTCTAAACATAAAGGAAGATTAGAAAATTCAAAAATGAAGTAAACGGAAGGTTCATACCTGACGTCCTCGACCACCAGCAAGTGCCTCGACGGCAGTAGCCCGTAGCCGGTTGGCAACCCTCCACAGAGCCACAAACCGGGATGGCGCAACCTACATTTCAAAAGAAAGATTCTTAGCGATTGGGCAAGCTTGAGCAAATGCGTTCTTACGCAAAAAAATTACACGAGTTAGAAGACTCACCCTACGAATGAGATGTTGCCACTTGTCCAGGCCAACATCTCTCACCGCCACGTCAAAGTCGCGTAGCTCGGAGATCGTCGTCATCCCCGTCGTGTCGGTGTACTCAAGGGTCTCGGGGTACTCTGGGGCTCGATGCCCGCCGCCTCAACCTCCTGCAAGGTCAAATGACTTCCGTTAACCGATGATCTTTCATCACATGCTCAAACAATCAAAAAATGAAAGTGGATAGGGCACTTACCACAACCGACCAGTACGCCAACCTCCCGTAGAGGAACGCCGAGTAGTCCTCACCAGGAAGAAGGAGGGCGTCGCCACCGACGCCGCCCAGACGTCGGCCTCCCTCTCGGCCTCGAAGGCTCCCCTAAACATCGTCCGAGGAGGATCGATGGGAACCGTCAAGACGTCCCGAGAGCACTGACGAGCCAAGCGCTCACCCAAGTACCACACAGGACCCATCGACGTCCTCAGCAGCAGCCGGCTCGAGCTCCTAGGTCGAAGGACCTCATCCATGAAGGGAGGAGCGCCAGCTTACTCCTCCCAAGGCCTGGGCACCCACTAGAAGAAGCAAACGAAGGGTCATTCTTATGATCAGTTCTAAAAGTAAAGGAAGAGAGACAAACAAATGTAAAGTGGAATACTCACGCCGTCCAGCTGAAGAGCGTTCACCTCCCGCCGACAAACGTCATGGAAGGAACGCCGACTCCTCGTGCGGCATATCACCCAATCCCTCACAACGGGATAAGCCTTCTCCACCTGCTCCGTCCTCTTGGGCGCGAGGCCCGGAAAGTAGGAGTACACCCACGCCTGTAAAACAGATAATCAACAACGATCTCTCGTGATTTGAAAAGGAAATGATTTTTCATGAGAAGAAGCGAAGGTTCATACCTCCAACAACAATCCAGGGCTGACAACAGCAGGAGAAGTCTCCTTCTCCATCAACTCCGGACGAACCATGACCCTTATAAAACGGATGAGGACCGCAAAGCCAGCAGTAACCCAGTCCCAACGGCGTAGGTCGCTCAGGTCAGAAAGGAAAGGAAGAAGCTTCGTCGACAGCCTCTCCCCCTTGTCTCCGAGGTAAATCGAAGATAAGAACCACCAGAGCCACAAGTGGACTCTCTGCTCTGCAGTGCAGGGAGGATGAGCCGTCTCCCTCCCCTCGATCACCACCGACGCCGGGGTCTTCCCCGCGAAGTAGTCCCGCACGTAAGAACTAGGCACCAAGCCAGGTACCGCAGCCGCCTTCGGCGCCAAGTTCCAGCCGATCAGCCTCCTAGCCTCCACCGAGTCAACCCTCATGGCTGTCTCTGACCACTCCACCACCTCAGTCCCACACGACAGACCCGAAATCATGCTGTAATCCTCCAACGTGACCCCCACCTCACCAAAAGGCATGTGAAACGTGGAGGTCGTGTCCCAAAACCGGTCCAAGAAAGCTCGGACGAGACTGAGGTTAGCCCGAAGCTTCTTCCTTGCAATATCCCTCCAATCCTGCACCAAAGCGCCGAACGCTCCCCACTCGATCATGGCTCGCTCCTCAGCCGACAGCCTCTCGTAGCACCCCATCGCCGTCGTATAGCCCGAGAACGACCTGATGTTCCCGGCCTCCTATGTTAATTTTAAACAAAAGCTATCTTTAGCTTAAATGAAGAAGAAAAGGAATGACAAACAGAAATGAAAGAAGATGAATGAAGAGTATGAATCCTATTTACCAAGCTCTTCACCGTCCTGTAGGACAGGTGACCCTCCGCAGCCCAAAGCAGGTGCCTACTGTCCCAGGTCTCAGCCCATGCAGGTGCTCCCCTCAGATGGCGGCCACCCCATCCAACATTGGCCCGTCTCGGGGCCTCCTCCTCCTCAGCAACCTCCTCCTCCCGAACCTCGTCCTCAGCAGCCATCATCGCAGCGGTGAAAGCCTCCCCCAACGCCTCCTCAAGCACATGAGAAGGGTCGACAGCAGTGTCCACGTCAATGAGATCTCTCCCAGATGTAGAAGCCTCATCACCTGCAAAATTAAAGTAAATTTAGGCCGCGTCAAGTGACGACAAGCCTTGATTAGGGGATTTTCGAGTTTTCGGAGCCCTGAAATCGCTCTTTTCTCGCCATCTTTGGCAATTTTCCCACAAACCCGTCCGCTCCTGTGGTAATTTGGGTTGAGTCAAGCCTAGGTTGAAGCCTAGTCATGGGTTCGAGTCGGAATTTCGACAGCATTTCGTTATAACGGCGATTATGCCTTACAAAGTGCCCTGAAAAAGTCGTCACAAATTAAAATTCCGAGATGGTAGGAAGTTTACCCATCACATAAGGATTCCAAATATCAAGTTTCGTCGCAAATGACCAATCCTAAGGCTATTTTCGAAGCAATTTACGGTTTAGCTGTGAAACCGTCTCAATTTCACTCAAATGCTCAAAACTTAACGAAAATTCGAAACAAATACATGGTTATGATCCTTATACTACCAATTGGCCATTTACAAAGTCAATTTCGCAAGGCAAAGTCGTTTGGGGGAAAAGCCCCAAATTTTCGACTAGTTAGGGTCGAAAACCCTAATTTTGTCGATCCCATTTGATCAAATACGGAAGATAAATGCAAGATTGATACACATACCTCGATTAGTCATGGCAAATGCAAGCTTTTGGATCAAATTTTGACGGAAATGGTTGGAATTTGAAAGAGAAATTGAGGAATTATGTTTCGAACAAATGAAATGAACCCTCTGTTTCATCGGGTTTTTACGCAGAATTGCCACATCCAGGAATAGATGCAGCAGATGCTGCGCCTCTTCCAAGGGACGCAGCTCTTGCTGCGCCTCTTCCTCAGCTTTCCTTCATATGAATTTTCAAAGATTCGTTATGAGTTCGTTATTTTGTGGGTCCATCTTTGGTGCGCCTCTTCCCTGATGCTACATCACATATTTGGTCCATTTGACGTATATTCTTTGCCCGGATCCACCTCTTCCAAGCCAACAACAAATCATCGCCTTATTTTTATCCAAGATCTAGCTTGTCACAACGAGCGTTCCTTCTTTGACAGGTGTTTCGACACACCTTTATTCTGTTCCCCCAGCGAGAGTACACGGATAGACATTCCCTCTCGAGACATGGAGATCAGTTCCCGATTATGTTCCTCCAGCGAGAGTACACGGATAGACATTCCCTCTCAAGACATGGAGATCAGTTCCCGATTATGTTCCCCCAGCGAGAGTTCACGACCGACAGTCATTCCCTCTTGAGACATGGAGATCAACATCGACCCCAAACCCTTCCGAAGTTTGTTTGAAACCGAACACAAGTAGATTTCTCCCAGCAGTTCCAGACTATGTCCTGCTGTCTTCTCCCAATATAGTGTTTTGTTTCCCCTTGGAGTTTCAAGGAATTTCAGGTATGGTCTCTTCTTATGGCTGGCGAGCCTCCTTACGTAGTCTAATGGACTTTAAACGACCCTCCCCGGTAGTCGATAGACTCTAAAATGTTCCCGACGACAGGTCCTTGGCTCAGACCCCTTGAGCCGCCTCGCGTCGCCATAGTCGTCAGGTTGTAATCTTCATGTGACCTGATGGCTATACTTTGACTTTCGCCTTGTCCAAGGCTCAGTCAAAGTGGGGTCTGTAGACACCTTATTTCTGCACCTCCCGCAAGCCACCTGGTGATGATTGGGCCGCATGTTTGGTACGCGGAATGATTTGTTACAGTTCGTAAGTTTATCGTCAAGTGATCGCTTAAACACTTGTGTCTACCTCTTAATTGTCATCTACGTGCCGATACGGTCGTTTTGGCAGTAATTAGAGTACATTTGGAGTCCGGGTAAAAAACCGTCTTCATTTTCTAAAACCGAGTCAGAATGTTCTGGATATTTCTATTCCATATTTTATAAATCCTTTAATCTTTGGCAAAACAATTTCCCGTAATATTCACACAAAATATTAAGGAAAACAAAATTATTCCGTTATTCCATAAACTAAACACGGAAATCTTTCTTCCGCAGGGGGAAACCACTTGGGAAAGGACGCAGCAAGTGCTGCGCCTCTTCCAAGAGACGCAGTGTCTGCTGCGCCTCTTCCCAACGCCTTTTCTGCGTATTTTTCGTATCTTTTCATATCTTTTCGAGATTCACTTCCAAAGTTTCTCCGAAAACCCTACTTCCTCCGCGTGATTAGTATAAATAGAGACCTTCGGTCTCACATATTTCTCACGCGAGTGTCCGCCCTTTCTCTTCTCCCTTTGCATTCTAGACCACGTTCTTACTTTTTGGCGTCTACGTGCTTGAACTTTCGACCACGTAAGCTCGGATCTTTTTGAGTACCAGCCTCGTTTTGCATGACCGACCAATTTGACCAACTCCACCATAATCAACTTAATCAATCTTAGTCGTTTTCCTCTTACGAGGTCACTTTCGTCTACATTCGAGTCGAGCATCACTAATCGTTAACTTAGTTCATCTCGTTTCGTCAAACATGTAAGTCTGAGGGTGTAAATCTCTCTTTTATTTATTGTTCTTTATTATTGTAATCATATTGTAAGATTTATGTCGAAAATACAATTAAAACCGATTTCTAAAACCCTTTGTTTAAACCCTTTTTACGGATTAACAGGAGACAGACGTCGAGAAGGGACACAGCAACTGCTGCGCCTCTTGGAAAGGACGCAACACTTGTTGTGCCTCTTCCTGGGGTTTCCGCCGTTCTTGCTTCTCTTCTTCTTCCTTCGTCTTCTGTTGGTTTCGTCCTTTTGTTTTCTTTCGTCTTTGTTTGTTCTTATTTCATTCACATGATAATTTAACATATTATTCATCATCATTAACATATAATTTATCATTAAGTCCCGACTTAAATCCCAAATAACCAATATTTGCTGGTTTTCGTCATTAAAGTCAAACCGGGTTGTAGAAATTCGATTCATTCATGTTGAGTTTCTGGAATTCGATATTTGATATATTCTTACCTGTTTATTATCATATTCATCACTAGTCCATCATTAATTCATCATATTTAACCTAATTAGTTTGTTCAATTCATTAATTAACCTTATAATCTTGTAAATATTCGTATTAATCGGTTTCATCCATGTTTATTGCTTTCGTGACCATTAATCACATATAAATAACCTGTTAATCACTTCTATCTGAGTAAATATTATTAATCAAGCCTTAAAATCACCGATTAACATTAACGATTTGCAATTCCGGCTTCACAGCCAGAATTGAGCCAAGGAACAGACGCAGCAACTGCTGCGCCTCTTCCAGAGGGCGCAGCTCTGCTGCGCCTGTTCCTGGTTGATTTCTGTCTCTGAACTCCCGTCTTGCCTTGACTTAGTTTATTAGTTACGTATTAACTAACTACTATTCGTATTATCACCCTAATTCCCGTTCGTTAATTTCTTTATTCTTTCTTTTCTAAATTATCCGTTTTAGAAGTATTTTCGACATAAATCAATTAACTCAATGTAATTATTGTAATTTTCTTTATTTTAATTTTCTTCTATCATATTGTTTGTATGTTTTTCACATGTAATCGAACTTAAATCCCTATTTTGACTCAATTGTATGATTAAATTACTTGTTCACCGACTTAGTTAATTCTCACATGCTAGGATTTATCTAATGGATGTTGCATTGCATGCATATAATCGACAATATATCGAGTATAGACGATATTCCCTAATCATTAGTAGAGGCCGCTATCGAGGCGGGCGGGATTAGGTGTTCGATCAAAAGAGCTTCCTAATACGTACCCTCACCCCTTACTCCAGATCTCTGTGAACATCCGTGTTCATTGGCATTCACGAGAGTCATTCTAGACATAGAATGCTAAGGGTAACGAGTTCTTGATGTTCATGTCACTACTTTGTGTCTTGACATGGCATGAGGTATTGGAACGGTTTCCAATTTTCCACAATAAATTGGTGGCGACTCCACAAATGCAAACGCTTGTTCTCCCAAGCGCCCCCGTGGGCCCGCATCCACACTAAGCCACCGGAAAATTGCACCAACTCGGACAAATAGTCACCCGTCTAAAGAATTGACTCGAAGGAATAAATAGAAATCCTTGCCACGACCTAGCAACGAAGGACTCTATAAACGGTCAATGTCCGGCAAATCGTTTCACAATCTACCTATGTAATCGACCAGCCATCTCAATGGCCATATGATAGTCGAACTTGTCATCTATCGTCTTACATTCTAGTCACTATGAGACGTCACCTCATTAAGGAACTAGGGACAAAAATACAATGTTAATCCAGTTCACTTTAATAGGGTTCGACGTTGTCACTACAACCTATTTGGACAAAACAAAGTATTTAAATTCAGATATAAAAACTGAATACAACGATAAATGTAATTATCATATATGAAATAATAAATACAATATCTTAATTATTACATATCGTATAATTTATAACATTTCTGGCATTCGTCTGTATTCCACATGAGTGTGTTGGCTGAAGTATGTTGGTTATATTGTGGTGGTTGATTTGCTATATCGTGGTGGTTGGTGATGGTGGATTACTCCGGCTGATTGTTATTATTTATCATTGCATTTATATGAGCATGGTTTTGATTGTGGGGAAGTATTGTTGTAATATTAACAGATTTATTCTGGCAGACATTACTTATAGTAATGTGGAGTGGTTGAACAAATTTATTCTGGCAGACGATATTTATCGTGTTTACTCGAGGCAGGCCCAGATTGGTCTGTAGGCCATCTGGTGGATATTACTCAACTATAAGTTCAGGCAGACATTACCTTTTGGTAATGTAGTGTGTGGTTACTCACCTTCGGGTTGAGGCTGCCCCGGCTAGGGATTGGCGGGATGATTAGTGTAACGAGTAGAGTTCGGCTGAAGTGTGCTAATAAGTCATATATTGCAGAGTTATATTGTCGTTGTTATTTACTGTTGTTAGTTATTCTACTCAACCCCGCGGTTGACTGTGTATTCATGAACACCTAGAATGAACCATAATGGGGAGCAGATTTGACATGTACTAAAGGTTAGCTGACTTGGGAGCTTATGGGTTTGCGTGAGGATTTGGCAAGACTACCTAGAAGTCTAGATCACTTAGTTATTTTATCACTCAGTTGTATTTATTTCCGCTGCGAGTTTGCAATTTATTTAGTTAAGTTGTTTAAATAAGTTGTAATGGAAGTGTTGATTAGTAAAGTTTTAATAAAGTACTTTGGTTCTGTTTTAATTTGTACTCACTGCCTCGGGAAACCGAGATGGTAACGCTCTCATTTACTTGGAAATGTCTAGCTAAAGGCTCCCGAATAAATGGGGGTGTTACACATTATACACGGACACTATCCGTTTATAGCTATAGACGGGTGTCCGTCTATAATGAGACAGACTGTAGATAGATATAGATAGATTGATAGATTTCCCATTTTTACGCGTCTTTTGTTGGTACTCATATTATATTATTAATTACAAAAGCAAAAGTTAGAAAAAATTTAACATATTAAGGTTAACTTTGTTGATTACATAGTTAGTAGGCAGAACCCTTAATGACCTTACAAAGTACTTTTTAATAAGCAGGGGCGAAGTTAGAAATTAAAATATGGGGTAGCGAAACTTTTGTAACAGTTTTTATGATAATAAAAACACGGATATAAAATCATAAATTTCGGTAACTATCGCATTTTTCAACTTGAAAAAATATAAATTGTTTTCGCTCTTATTGTGTTGAGGTTGTTACTTATGCTTAAGCTCTTAAGTCCTGGTAGATTAATACGTAGTTAAATACTATAGTGACACTATCATAATTGAGGAATTCATAAAATTATAACTTTACAAGTGTTATTAACAAAAGTTATACAACTTGTATTTACAACAAAAGTCATCAGTTGGTCACCTTGGTCTTGTTTAAAATTGTCTTGACTTACACAATATTTTAACCTTTCTTTTAATAATGTGTGAAAACTGTCTTATGTTAAGACAATTTTGAATATGAGAAATAATGTGTGAAAACTGTCTTATGTTAAGACAATTTTGAATATGAGAAATTTTTTAAGAAGTACTCCTATATAATGGGTAGTATTAATTATTTTTTTCTTTAACGTAAATTATTGAATGAGTTGTAATAAGAGGATACGGAGTATAAAATTAGGGAAACACAAAGTCAATTGCAATTTTCATGCACCAAATATTTTTAAGCGCGTCCGTAAAGTCCTATGTAATCCTGAGTTGGAAAAAAAATTCACTAGTTGTAGACTGTAGGAATCAAACCCGGATGGTTTATACAGAAGGCCAATGACTTACCACTAGAGCATTCGCATGCTGATGTTGTTTATGCAGTCTTATTTACTCTTATACTTTAGCAAGCAGTATTGGGGTAGCTATCCCTTGCTACTATCTGGTTTCGCCTATGGTAATAAGTGGTTTAATGAGTCTGATCGGGACCATTATTGTACGTGTACAACTAAATTTTTAATTCAAATTTAAATGTGAATAATATAACATAAAATGAGGTTGTTGGTTGTAAGGGTACGAGTGCTATGATGTCATTTTAGTGTGTATAAAATTGTCCGACTAATTAAGTTTGACAATATGTTGGTGATATAGGAAATAGGCTTGGTTGTCGTATTGTCGTTCGCATTCCAAAGCCTAGGGGTGATATACGGAGATATCAGAACATCACCCCTATACGTATATGCAAGCACTTTTCCTAAAGGTATTAAGGACGGTAAAGACATATTGGGAGTCCTTTCGCTTATCTACTATACGATTACTCTTTTACCCGTAATCAAATACATTTTCATTGTCTTACGGGCTAATGATAATGGTAAGGGTATGTCTTCTTTCTTATCTCTTGTTGATTTAACTAGGAAAAAATGACTTTTACTTTATTATTTGTTACACACTTTGTTTCAATTATTTTTAGTGATAGCCTACATGTGTTGCATCATGCCCGTAGAGATTACCTACCCGACTTCAGTGATATACAAATTCCCGCGCGGTGGATTCTTCCATGTTGCCTTTGCATGCTTCTTGTTGTGCATAATGCTTACTAGATTGAAAACCCGTGCGTTCTTAGTTATAATAAAAAAAATATTATAAGGCTTTAACTTTTACATATAATTATTTTTTTACATACGATTACAATATTCCTTTCATTGAAAATAGAAGATAAATACAAACACACCTACCGTTTATTATTTATGCGAGAAAAACAAATAATAACTAAATTTCGCTATTGTAGATATAATAATAAAAACTCTAATAAGAGACCTCTAAGACAATACTTAAGAGACTCAAACAATTTTAAGTTGCTGACACGTAAGTTTAAAGATGACTCATATTTATAATCATAGGAATATAGGATCACCCCAAATGGCTAATGGTACCATTTTTTTTTAATCTTTGGGAATATAGAAACATGACTTGAATATAAATTAGGAAATATATATAATATATACTATATACTATATACTATATACTATATACTATATACTATATACTATATACTATATATTATAATAATCAAAAGATTCTCCACTTTATTCTTTACATCAAAAATTATTATTTATGAAACTTTCCTAAATTGATTTTTGATGATGTGGATAGCTTAGAATCGCTCGAAAAAAACCTCTTTTATAAATATACTAGATTTAATGCCCGTGCGATGCACGAGCCTATTTGTAATGTTCTGTCATGTATATAGTACTATACTATAATTTTAGAAAAACAAAAATGTCGAGGTATATAATTTTAACTATATGTTAATGTCTACCAATATTAATTTCAGATTTTTTTGGCAAAAGGGTGTTCATTAGCAAAAATAATTAGGGGGTTGGGGTTCGTTCGAAACTATTTTGTCCTAATCGGTCCACGTCACCATTTTTTATTTTGTTTCTAGTTTTTATAGTAAGCCGCTAATTTTACGATCGATGAGATAGACTATCCAGAACAAAAATAAAATATCCTGCATTAAAAGACAATTGTAATCAGATTAACTATTAAAAGAGGAAATTAATTCGTCATCATTATTTGTGTATGGTAAAGACCATGAAAACACTCAATTATTCCATAATCAACATAATTGTGCTACAAAAGAAAAATAAAGAGATCAAGATCAGCTCTATGATTAGATAAAAGAAATAAATAGATTATTATCAATACTATTATGGTAAGTCTTACAATTAAAACGGCAAGCAATAATAGTATTAAAATATTTAACATCACAATCACAAAAAACTAAAAACGAAGGAACATTGAATAAGAAAGACTAAAATTATTATTTACTATTTATAATAGTTATTATGCAAGAATTCAACGTGTAATAGGAAGTTGTAAGTGTTTAAGATAGATTCTACCTTGACTTAATGATGTTGTTAGATTAGATAATATCTCTTATTTTAATTATTAGTGTAGGAGCCCATATGGACTGGTTTTACACTTACTAATACACTCGTGAGTGGAAAAAGTAGGCCACGCCCACTAGCATTTGTATGTGAATTGTATACATTTGCATGCCTATATATACCCAAGTCCTTCTATCATTTCTAAGGTTGAAAATTTGAAGGAAAATTTGGTATTTGGTTGTTTGTTTGATACACCATCAAAAGACCAACTTTTCCTTCTTATTTTGTTCATCCTTTTACATTAAAACACATATAAAAGTAAACTAATAATATTAGTTAGTATATCAAATGTACATACATAATACTCAAATAATATTTAGTTAATATTATTTGTAGTAAGTTTTGGGCTACTCTTGGGTGCACACTAAAGGAGACCATCTATTTTGGTGGTTTGGTGTAAAAGGAGGATCATCCACATTTACATAGCTCTAGAACTACAAAGATAGGCGATCTTTGTGGTGCCCATTTCGCCTTATACCCGATGTAAGGAATTTTCCGTCTTAAAATCTGTGCATGCATGTAGATTTTAGACCGTCACATAAAATTAGTAAGTAATTTTATCATCATAAGATGAGTCTTACATGGTCTAAAATACTAACAGAGATCTCGTGTTTTGAGTTGCCTTTTTGTGATTTAAGTTTACCTTGTGATACATTTTGAGAAGTTGGTTATTGTATTGAAGTTAATGGTGAGTTGGAATGACGACATTGCGTTACGAGTTTTACATGGTTGGTGTGGTCTTTTGTTGGTAGTAGTGGGTTCGTTGATATTTCTAGGCGAACTTCGGGACGAAATTCATTTTAAGGGGGGAAGACTATAATACCCCGTAATTCTATAGGTTGTCATATGAGTAATTTGCGTAATTTGAATAATTAATTAAGTAATAGTTGCATTTATAATAATAGTTGTTGTGAGACGTTAATTAAATAATTAAATAATAAAACAAGACGGGATTGGAGATGGGCCGTGAACTATAGAGATTGGGCTAGCCGAGTGTATTGCATAATTAACAGGAGTAATTGTCGGGATCGAATAAAATAATAAACTAATAATAATTACCATAAAGATGGGTTTTCTAATTTAATTAGAGACTAGCCTAGACCTACACTATAAAAGGGGAAGTTGTATACACTATCTTATTAATTGGCAAATCTGAAAACGACCCTAAAGTGAGAGAGGGAGAATTAAAGAGAGAAAGAAGAAGGATTAGCATCGACATTCAAACTCGAGGTAACGATTTCTAACTCAATATTTATTGTCTTTCTTTTAATTGAACCATGTATACAACTCGTAATAAGACTCGACTTAGACTTGATCTTCGACCTACGGATTGACCGTGGCTGGGATTGGTGGTAGGGAGGTTCAGAGACCGTCGTTGACTACCAAGGACCTCGGGAAAAGGGGAGATTTCAGGCGGGTTAAGGGTAGTTATCGCATAATTATAAACCCGAATTCGAACCTTAAGGCTGACCTGTCTTGACCAGGTGATGAGTTGGGTGGTCTGGGTAGGTGGAGTTGACCATCATGGTGGTGGTCTGGTGGTCAGTGGTTGTCGGTGGTGGGCGTGTGGCCGGAATTTAGGAAGTAGGGTGTTGATATATATTAAGACACGGGTTGAGGGGGATTTGACCACCCTGTAGTCTGACCCAGACCTGGCCGGGTATGGTTGGTTCGTAGTGGTAAGGCTAGCCATGGGGTGGTGTTAATGGTGGTTTGCGTGGTGGTTTGGGTGGTTGTTCACTGGGATCTCGCATAGAGCAGGGGAAAACAGAGGAGGAAGTATTGCCGTTGTTGCTGTCGGTTTTAGGGAGTTGTGGTGGTGGTGCATACAGTTCGAGGGAACGGTAGGGATACCCCTGAAACCACCGTGACTCAGTGGTGACGACGATGGCGGCCAGAGGTGGTATGGTGTCGTGTGGTGTTAATGGTAGCGGGTTAGAATAGTATCGGGTTTTCGGTTGTTGTGTGAGTAGTTGTGTTGGTGGTGTCGTGGTTAGGGCAGCTTGGGGAGGCAGTGAATGGTAACTGATGGTGGTGGCAACGGGTGGCAGTGTTGGCGGTAGAAGGGGCAGTTAGTGGAGGGTGTTGGTGATGGTGTTGGTGACGGGAGGGTAATGGTGGTGGAAAGGTGTTTGATGCATATGATAAACACGGGAAAAGAGGGGAAGGTTATGTCGTGGGATTAAGGGGGTAATTAAGATGGGTTATTATATTCGGTTTTGACTCGGGATTTGGGTTATGATTAAAGACAATACACTAATAATTTATGTAAAGAACATAATTAAATAACTAATTTATAATTAAAGTAATTAATTATATGGTTTGATAAAGTAGTAATTATAATTGTCGCAATTGTTAGGTGACGATCTTGTAAAGGATTGTGACGGTATTCGACAAATGGGGTAATTTTAAAAGTGATTTATAAAATGGATTTTTGTATATCTTACTATTCACTCACTCACAATTTGAGTGTCTTTAGTAAAAACGGTGGTGGATTTATCATTGCCATACATATAATATTATGCTATGATCAATGATAATTTTTGTTCAACTTTACCTTCGTTTATGCTAATAAGTATACTCACTATTAATTTTATCCTCCAAAGAAATGATATTGAATTTTTTTCAACTAATTGTACATCTCAATATTATATGGAAGTAAACCTTGTTTTGGTAAAGTTTTTTCTCAATCTTCTTTTAGCTACTTATTATTGTACTCAGTAACTAACAAAGTTTTCACATCAAAATTCGATAAAAAATAACTAAAACAATTAATTTCTGAAAGCATACACTAGTGTTGAATTATGGTGTTAAAATGTGAAAGAGATGTGCTAGATTAAGATCTATTTACATGTAATCAGACAATTAATTTGAACCTCTATATTCAATTTGTTCTACTTATCTATACAATAATATAAAAATGTTAGTTGAAAAGTGATAAGAAAACACACTTTTAGAGCATAGTTAAATGGCGTCTAAATAACAAAAACACACACTTTTAGAGCATTCTACATTTAGCGCCAAAAATGAAATAAACAACCAAAAAACAAACTTCTGGAATTCCTTGTACCCTCTTCATCTCCCCAAAAAAAAAACGCTACAGCAATTCATATTCAATGACACAAATAAATATGACTCCTTAATTACACTGCAATTACCATATCAACATATTGATTAACGCACTATTACTTGCCTCTTGGTATTCATATGTTTCCCCTGAAAATCACACTAATAGAAAAAACCTCTATCGTGACGTCTTTATCGTGGCGGTTATAATAGAAACGACGTAAAAAGGCCAAAAAATTGGCGGGAGCAAAATTTTCATGTTGTATGAGATCTATCGTGGCGGTTTAAGTTAAGAATCGACGTGATAGTAGAAGTTATTTATGGCGGTTTCATAAAGGAAACGCCACCATAAGTCAATTGTGGCGGTTGAATTAACAACCGACGTTAATAATGACACTAAAAGTAATAATAATTGACAAATTTTTTTAATAAAACAACCGTCGTCATTTATTTTTATGGCGGTTTTAACACATTGACTTTAGTTTAGACAAAAAATGAACCTAAAACCCTTTGGAATTCACACTAATTAACAGGTCATCACCATTTTCAATTAGCATTATATCGTCTTCAACCTCCCTAGAGACCGCGCAAAACCCCCAATCATCATTAATCACTGTGAAATCCCATTACTTCAGCCGCCGTCAACCACCGTGAAATCTCATTACTCAAGCCGCCGTCAACTTCTTGTCACGAGGTTAGTCACAGACTTTATTTCATCAATTTAATGGTTTAGAGTTTAATCGATTTTGCCTTACGCCGTGCACTCTCATCATCCTCATCATTGCTACTTCTATTCAATGTTGTCACTTATCCCAAACACACCACTGGTATAATTCGAAACCCTAAATTAATAATATCTTTTTAATCTAATTCAAACCCCAATTCATCATCCTTATACTCGAAAGAAACACAGACAACACCACACAAAGTCAGTAACTGAAGAACAAACAGAATCCACAAGGTATAGCGCGCACACACACCACACACACACACACACACACAAATCCCCAACTCCAATAATTCCTCCATCATCTGATTACTCGAAGGTAAAGTCCTGCCAGAATATCCACCGCAACAGATATTCTACACCGCCAGTGGAGGACCGCAACATTTTCCACCTAAGCCCCACTCATCTCTATCAAGCGCATAACCCATGTCCATTAATGTGCACATCCCCCTTTTGACGGGTTCCACAAGGGGCGAATCAGAGGCGTGAAACCAATCCCGCAATTGACTCCACTCAGCCGAGGGCGCACCTCGCGAACCACAGACAATCAACAACAACCAACCACAATACCAATGTAACAAAACCAATGCTAACTAACAACACAACCAACGCACCAAATAATCAACAGTACTGAGTAGGAAAACCAACCTTTAGCAATTAGCAGCAACACCGCGTACGACTGTAGGACGACGAGCAACCATCATTACCACCTATTACAAACAGTATGACAAACCCTATCACTACCAATCACAACCACAACCAAAACTAAGGAAGACGATGATGATGATGATGATGCTTACCTACGCTCAGCGTTCCGGCGGCAAGACCACTATCCGACTCATGCCTCCCATCCCCATGGTGTCTCAAAGAACAAAGGGTTCCAAGGGATGAAGGTTGGTGAAGGAGAGAGATGTATCGACGATTAGGTTTAGGAGAAATGAAATGAAAACTGATTTTAGGTTCACGATTTATATTTTACGGCTGGACTCCACTTACTCGATCGAGTATGGGACTTACTTGATCGAGTGGCCTCTACTCGATCGAGTCACAGGGCTACTCCATCGATTAGCCTACGCTAGATCATGTTTGCTAATCCAAAGGTTACCACATGCTAAGACCGTCTGTATGAAAGGTTCTCAAGGGCTATAATATATCTAATGTCGGTCAACGGCTAGTCAACGGGTCCCAAATGGGACGGGTATTACAGAGATGGTCTCATGCTTCGGTCGTCTCTTGGAGCTTCTCACTTCAAGAGGAATGTGCACATTAATGACCTGAGTACGGAGCGACTCGTGTTGTTGAGACACGACGTCTGGCAGAGGATCCGATTGGCTGGGCGTGTTCCGGTACCTATTTGTGGTTGTCGGTATATCTAGGCGTGTCCCGGTACCGTGGTGGTTGTGGGTACGTCTGAGCGTGTCCCGGTACCGGAGTGGTAGTTGTTTGATAGCGTTTCATTCATGTTATAGTCATGTTGCATACTCACACATACACTTTGAGTTGTGTCACACTTTATTTATTTATTGAAATTGACGTTTATGTGTCTGTGTAATTGTCACCTATTTTCGGGGTGCCTGTGTCGATCCATATGATATTACCGATCATATGAGGAGCAGGTTATGTACAGGTTTTGCTTGTTGACGTGATCGGGATTTTGGCCACGCCTTGGACTCGGAGTCGAGTAGCATAGCATAGATGACATAGGTGGTAGTTGACTTGTAATTTGTCTAGTTTACATTTATTCATTTGTTTACATTTATGTAGTCACTAAACTTGTTATGTAATTAAAAAGTTTCTTAATTGTAACTCCGATTTCACTGCCTCGGGAAACCGAGACGATAACATTTCCTAATTAGCTTGGCCGGGTAAGAAGGAGGTGTTATAGTTTGCTTCTAAATTTAGAGTGTGTTTGGTTATTGGCACGAACTTTCTAAACAACGCCAACTTAACATCCTCTATATTAAACTTTTTAGAAAATTTGAACTGGTTCTTTACTAATGAATAATACTCCCTCAGTTCCAGTCAATTCTTATCCTTTGATTTTGGCAAATAGATCAAGAAAAGAGAAGGGGGTCAATTAATAAATGACAAGTGGATCAAATTGAGTGTGAATGATGAAGTTTTTCATCAAGTTTATTCTTAAAATAGAAAGGATAACAATTGACTGAGACACCCAAAATAAAATAAGACAAGACAACAAATGACCCGGGACAGAGTATATTGCTAATAAGTACGGTGTAGTATTAGAATCATGTGACATAGCTTTTTCGACGATTTTAAGTTTTAAATCTTCATTAGCAGCTTCATCATCAACCTATATGTTATTGTTAATTAGAGGGTTTAAAGATAATTCATTATTCAATTGTCATGAATTTATTTTAGTAATATATATGACGAAATTATTTTTTTGTTGTTGTGTATAATTGAATAAATACAAATTCTCATTATAGACGGGGATATCTGTCTATAATAAGAGACGGATCGGGTCCCTCTCACAAAGAGTCAAGTGGGAGGATAAGTGGAAAAACAACTGGATTACCATTTGACCTTCCACTTGTCTCTTTATGGGAGAGACCCTACCCGTCTTTCATTATAGACGAATATTCCTCATCTATAATGAGACTTGCTGCTGAATAAAACTATTACGCATGGAATTTTGTCAACATACGTACGTAGCTAGCTAATTAAGGATTGAAATTGGACCAGCAGCTAAGCTGCTGATAAAGTTGAATATTGAATGAATATATGACTAAAGATTTTATTACGTATTGGAATGAATCATGCCTCTTACAATAATACATGAGGTGCTATATATACAAAAGGACAAACTACCTATTTACGGAATATACATTGCAACAGCTATAATATATTGCACATAAGGAAAGAATCAAAACCAATCCCATGATATGAGGAGTGACCAACGGTCCTTTGCAAGGGACTGATTTGTGGGTGTCTATTACCTCCCCTCAAGTTGGAGCGTGTAGAGCCGAAACGCCCAACTTGGATAGAAGCTCGTCAAATGGTATACGCCCGAGGGCCTTTGTGAATATATCAGCGAGCTGAGATTTTGTGTGCACGTATTTAGTTGTGATTGTGCATTTTTGTATTTCGTCTCGTATGAAGTGACAATCAATCTCAATATGTTTCGTCCTTTCGTGGAAGATCGGATTGTTTGCTATGTGAAGAGCGGATTGATTATTGCAATGTAAATGAATAGGCTCGGCATGAGAAATACCAATGAAGGCTATTAAGCTTTTGAGCCATTTTAATTCACATGTTGTATTTGCTATAGCGCGATATTCAGCTTCGGTAGATGATAGAGAGACGGTTGTTTGCTTCTTTGTTTTCCATGATATAGGAGAGGAGCCGAGAAACACAATGTAGGCCGAGAGAGAACGACGGCTTGTTGGGCAAGCGGCATAATCCGAGTCACAGTATGCATTAAGGTGAAGATTGGAGTCGGACCGAAGAAGGATCCCTTGACCCGGAGATCCTTTAAGGTAACGTACTACCTGGAGCGCGGCTGCCCAGTGGTCTTTGGTAGGAGCATGCATGAATTGAGCAAGTATGTGGATGGAGTAGACGAGGTCTGGACGAGTGATGGATAGATAAACCAAGTGACCCACAAGACGACGATAAGGTTGTGGGTCGTGTAATGGAGGTGCCGTGGAAAGGGCCAATTGGTGGTTAGGTTCCATGGGGACCTTGGCGGGTTTGGCCCCTAGTAGACCGGTTTCCGTAAGTATGTCAAGGGCATATTTACGTTGAGACACAAAAATTCCGGAATTATTTCTTGCGATTTCGAGACCAAAGAAATACCTGAGGCGGCCGAGATCCTTCATATGGAAACACCGATGTAGATATTCTTTGAAATTTTGAATAACCTTATCATTGTTCCCACAAATGACGAGATCGTCGACATAGACCAGAACGTATACTTCCGTGTTGTTGGTTGACATAGAGAACAACGAGTGATCGCATGGACACTGTTTAAACCCATAAGTAATTAATGCGGAAGCAAGCTTAGCATACCAACATCGTGGAGCTTGACGGAGGCCATATAAGGATTTACGAAGGCGGCAAACTAAGCCATCTTTAGGAGCAGTAAGACCCGGGGGGAGTTTCATATATACCTCTTCGTTGAGATCGCCGTGAAGGAAAGCGTTGTGGACATCCATTTGGTGGAGGGTCCATTGTTTTGCAGCTGCTATAGCGAGAAGGGTACGGATCGTGACATGCTTAATTGTGGGTGCAAAGGTTTCATTGTAGTCCACCCTTTCAACTTGACGGTTCCCCATAACCACTAAGCGAGCCTTTTATCTTTCGATTGAACCATCGGCATTGTATTTAATCTTGTATACCCACTTGGAGCCTATTGCCTTTTTATTGGCGGGCAAGGGCTCGAGAGTCCAAGTCTTATTCTTTTCAAGAGCCTCAAGTTCGAGTCGCATAGCATTTTGCCATTCTGGAACTTGTGCTGCATCTTTAAAAGAACTAGGCTCGTGGTGTTTAATCACGGCCGATAGAAAAATTTGATGATTAGGAGAAAATTTAGTATAATGAACATAGTGAGAGATAGAATACCGAGTACCTGGCGACGGAGTTGATGTGGTGAGTGCATGAGAAGAGACTCGTTTTTGTTGAATAAAATCCTTTAGGTTGGAATTCGGAATTTTGAGACGATGGCCTTGGCCCAAAACGGGTGGATCCTCGGATGCAGTGTCGTTGGGTTGAGGCATTGTGGTGGACGTTGTGTCATGTGTGTCGGATTGCAAGGGACCAGGTGGTGGCAAAGTTGTCGGCGTGGTAGTGGGTGACGTCGGACTTATTATAAAAACTTGATCAATGGGTTGAAGAGTGTCGTGAAGAAAAGAACTAGTATGCTCCGTATCGTGAATGTCAAGAGATTTATATGGAAATTCGTTTTCAAGGAAGACAACATCTTGGGATTCGAAGTAAGATCCGGTGTCTAGATCATAGAGACGCCATCCTTTCTTACCAAACGGATAACCGAAAAAAAACGCACTTTCTACTTTTAGAAGCAAATTTGTCCCTACGACGATTTAACGACTTTGCATAGCATAAACAACCGAAAATTCGAAGATTCTCCATAGGAGGGGGTTTATTAAATAACATTTCGTACGGTGTCTTGCCATTAAGAAGCGAAGTTGGGGTGCGATTTATTAAATGAACTGCTGTAAGAACACATTCGCCCCAAAAAAATAAAGGGAGGCTAGCTTGAAATAAGAGGGCACGAGCATTTAAAATATGTCGATGTTTCCGTTCTACTCGGCCGTTTTGTTGCGGAGTATCGACATTAGAAGTTTGAAAAAGTATACCGTTTTGGTTAAAAAAATTTATGAGACAACGAAATTCGGTGCTAATGTCACTACGTAAAATTTTTATTTTCTTGTGAAATTGTCTCTCGACCATAGCAAAAAAATTAAGTAAGGTTTGTTGGGTGTCACTTTTATTGCGTAAAAGATAAACCCAAGTGGAACGAGAAAAATCGTCAACAATAGTTAAAAAATATGTGGAGCCAAAGGAAGCATTTTCTAAATATGGACCCCATAGGTCACAGTGAATTAAATCAAAAATAGACGAGGCATTGTTCGAGCTTAAATGAAAATGTTCACGCGTTTGTTTCGCGCGCAGACAAACGTCACAAGTCTTTGAATGAAACTGTTTGCTAGTATTATTAATAAAAGGTAAAAAACGTAAAATATGTGAGGAAGGATGCCCCAACCTTCGGTGCCATAATTTGGAAGAGTCACCCGTTTTCACCAAGCAAGCTTTGACCGAGTCGTTCCGAATTCCAGTTAAGTAGTAGAGTCCTTCATGTTGCTCACCCGCACCAATCACCGTCTTCGAGGAACGGTCCTGAATAAGACATAATTGGTGTGAGAATTGGATGGTAAGAGTATCGTCCATAAGTAAGCTGGATACGGATATCAAATGGCAATTTAAATTGGCAGCATAAAGAACATTTTTTAAAATTAAACGAGTCGATAAAATAATATCGCCACATTGGGTAGCGAGAGTAAGTTCCCCATTTGGTAAACCGACCGAAAGGGGAGTAATAGACCGTAAATTCGAAAAATGATTTAGCGAACCTGACATGTGATGCGATGCGCCGGTATCAATAATCCAAGAAAAAAGAGGAGAGTGAGAAACAGTACCGTGACTAGGAGGAGAAGGAGCAGATTTATGTTCCTGCCATAACCGTGTAATAGTAGCAAGTTCCGTAGGATTCAATGCATTGAAGTCCACGTTATCCATAACAGGGAGAGATGACGAGGAAGACGCAACAGGGACCTGACCCCCTTGCTGACCCATGGCCATGTGAGCCCGTGGTGGCACGGCATTGGTCTGACGAGTGCGTTCATATGCTGCCCGTCCTTGAGTATCCGGAACAAAGACTGCCCGACTAAAGTCGGAATCATTGGGGTCGATATAGAGGCGATCACGGGGACGATTACCCCACCAGTCGGGAAAATTACCCGTTACCTGATAACAAGTCTGAAATTTGTATCCATTTCGTTTACACGCAAGACAAAACGGACGTCTACCATCTGGCTGGGGGTTCGAAGTAGGTTGTGAGGAATCCCTGCCACCCCTAGTCCCATTATTATCAGCGGTGCGAGCAATATTATAATTATTTCGATGGTCAGAATTGCGATTATAACCATTCCCCCCTATTTTATAGAGTCTGGAAGCAAAAGCCATAACGTCGGAGGTGGGTTCGGTGTTAACCCGGGTTAAAGTGCGTAAACCTTCTTCCTGTAAGAGTCTATTTTAAATTAAATCGAGAGTGGGAAGAGGAGAAATACCAAGGATGTGAGAACGAGCGTTATCGAATCTGGCGTCTAACCCCATAAGAAAATCCCATGCTCTTTTCTTTTCTTGCCGGGCATCCATTTTCGTGACCCAATTGCAATTACAGGGATTACAATCGCACTGCGGCAACGAATCGATCTGAGAATGTCATCCCATATTTTGATGAGACGGCCATAATAGGCCATGATGGACTCTGTCGGCCCTTGCCTACACCCAATAAGATCACTTTCTAATTGAAATATGCGCGGATCACTACCTTGACAGAAACGATTTTTCATATCGAGCCATATTTGTTTGGCTTCGGGGCGTGAAGAAATCGTACGACGAGCAGATGATTCAATTGAATTAAAAATCCAATCGGAAACCAAAGCATTGGTGGCTTTCCAGTTGGGGTATGCGGCAGCAGTTTCAGCGGGTTTAGAAATCGTACCGTCAATATAACCCTCTTTGCCTTTCGTGATAAGGGCAAGATAGAATGACTGAGACCATTCATCATAATTAGATCCGTTGAATTTGATTTGTGTAATACTCGTGCCGGTATTTTCGACATGAATAATTGAATATTGTGGAGTTTGTGGGGGATTAACAATGGCGTTTCCGGTTTGGTCTGGCATTATGAATGTGGGAGATAAAGCTGCGTGAGAGAGATGAGAAAAAGAGGCAGAGGAAAAAAATTACCCTAGCCTGATACCATGATAAAGTTGAATATTGAATGAATATATGACTAAAGATTTTATTACGTATTGGAATGAATCATGCCTCTTACAATAATACATGAGGTGCTATATATACAAAAGGACAAACTACCTATTTACGGAATATGACGGGTTACCATTTGTGGCGGATATTTTGTGAGATAAAATGGTAACAAAATGGGTTAGTGGAGAAAGGGGACCACATGAATAGTGTTGCAGAGAGAGAAAAAGTGGGTACTTTGTGAGGTAAAATGGTATCCGTCACTCAAGAGTGACGAATATGTCATGTCTTCAATGAGAATTTGTGAATATATTGCACATAAGAAAAGAATCAAAACCAATCCCATGATATGAGGAGGGACCAATCCTTTGCAAGGGACTGATTTGTGGGTGTCTATTAGCTGCCGCCATTTGATGATCTCAAACGGCATTTGCTAATGTGGTACGTACAAACTTAATTATGAAAGCATTTGCTAATATTATGTTGTTTGTTACTTATTGTTCAAACAAGATGGTCATTTTATGTTGATGGGGCATATTCTGCACCGCTGACCAAGTCAACATATTGAGCAAGGTCAAGGGTATCCATAGCAAAGTCAAACGACTTAGACAGCCTAGCCGATACAATCCATCGGCCTGTCACCTGGGTCTCGGCCAGACAAACTAGCCAGCCAGGACACATATCCGCGTACTCATATCCAAGACCCTCGGCGAGCCCACCACAGGTGCATCGGCCGAGGGTACAACAGTCTTTCCACCTAATGAGCCACGTGGCCACTTGGCCACTACGTGACAAAAGGTGAATGCCTATAAATACTCCTCAACCTTCATTGAGGAAAGTAACCACAACTTACCTCTCTAAGTTCACTATTCATCTGGTAATATCTTCCTTATCTCTCTACAATACACTCTTAGCCAAGTAACCACAACTTACCTCTCTAAGTTCACTGACTTGAGCGTCGGAGTGAGTACGCTCGGCCAAAGCCGAGCCCTCAGTTTGTTCATCGTTTCAGGAGACCGCAGGAAGGATTCTAGCAAGGACATCATTCTACTAGCAACGAGTGGTATCAAACATCTGCTCTGGATTTACACCCGGAACAATTGGCGCCGTCTGTGGGGAGTACACACTAAAAGCTAGTCACATTCATTCCCAAAACAACAAAAACAAAAACACAAGAAAAAAACCCACCCCAAAAGCTAAGAAGATGTCAAAACAACAAATAGTCGTGACCGACGAAACCGAGCTACCCCAGGATGAGACATTTCACCATTCTGGAGTATTGCAACCCTCCACCGGCGGAGTAATCCAACCGGAAGTCGGAATGCCGATAACACCGGACACACCGCCGCCCGTCAACCAGGTCACCATCATGGGGCAAGTGGTTGACATAGCAAAACCGAAGACACTCCTAGACCCGATTGGGAGTGCACCAACTCACGCAGCTCGCCGACACAAGCGGCGAAACCGTCCAAAAACCAGGGCCTGGGCGTGACTCCAAGAAATTTGAACGAAGCACCGGGAGAAGCGCACCCTATCGACGCGCGGAGGAGCCCAGAGTGGACGTGGTGAACATAAGTCCATCTCGCACTCGGGAGAGGACTGCGTCGCCGCAACATCGACGGGGAACACCCCGGGGGAACCAGCGAAGTCCGACTCAGGAGAGTCGGAGAAGAAGTCCGAGTCGAAGAAGGAGCCCTTCCCGCTACGAGGAGAGAAGCCGGACCAGGAATGCGAGGAGTCGGTCGCCGCGTGTCATCCGACACGTGGTCAAACAGCCTCTCAGTGATTATGTTCTAGAGACCGCCGTGCCACCCAAACCAAGCCGCCGACGCTCACATACAAAGGAGATAGTGACCCAACCGACCACGCCGAGGCCTTTGAGTCTCACATGTCGATATGGGAACAGCCCGATGAAGTCTGGTGCCGGGTCTTCCCAACGACTCTGCATGGGATGGCTCAGAGTTGGTACAAGAGACTTCCCGACGGCTCGGTATATTGTTTCGCCGACCTAAAGGACGCCTTCTTGGCCCAGTACTCTTGTAACAAAAGGAGGGCCGTGGAGACATCGGACCTCCTAACTATCAAACAGGAGGAAGGCGAGTCTCTACGAGCCTATGTGAAGAGGTTCGAGGACGGTGCAAACAGATTCGGGAGATCAACCCCGAACTAGCGGCGTTCGCACTGATGAAGGGCCTCCCAAAGGGAAGCTTAAAAGACGAGCTCATCAAGCACGGGGGCCTGGGCATGGACGCCGCACGAAAGATGGCCGACCAGGCCATCAAGGTGGAAGATTACCACAAAACCTGGGTAGGCCCCAGCGAGGCCGAGACCTCAGAGAAGAAAAGCCGCCGGGATGACAGCCCGGATGAGAGACGCCGCGACACTACGTGTCGCGGTCGATGAGAAACGCCGTGACAATAACAGTCACGGTCTCGATAGATCCGCCAGGAAGCGGACAAGACCGGCGCCGGGGAGTTCGGGGCTGTTTTACCGAGGCATTACCATGACAAAACCCTCTCGTCGCATCGGCCGCCTGTGTCTTCGCCCGAGCGAAGCGAGGGCCGGGTGGGAGCGGCCTCCCAAGCCAAAAGGAGACGGAGACGCGAACCGCATCTGCGAGTACCACGGTTGCGCCGCCACCTCATCGACAAATCGCTACTGGACTCAAGAATGCCATTGAAGAGCTAATCCGGAAGGGGTGCCTCGACAAGTATGTGGCCAAAGGCCGAAGACCGACGCCGCCGGCCGGGATAAGAAATCCGTTTTTCAATGATAGGTGTTATCCACGTAGTCATCGGAGGTAACGAGAACGGCGGGTCGGCTCATGGGCACAAAAGGCACCGAACGAGCCGTATCGGCCATCAACTTTGTGCCCAACACAGCGACCCCCGCCTCCAGCATTCCCGATATGACTATTGGAGGGAAGGACTACGAAGGAGTCATCGCCCCTCATAGCGACCCACTCGTAGTCAACCTGGACATAGCCAATCACCTGGTGAAGAGGTGTCTGATTGACACAGGCGCCTACACGAACATTATGTTTAGGGAGTGCTTTAACAGCCTCGGCCTTAGACTCAAGGACTTGAGCCCCTGCGCACATCCACTGTACAGCTTCTCCGGGGCAGGCCTGGTCCCCCTGGGTTCAATCAGACTCCCGGTGATGTTCGGCGAGGGGGATGCAGCCAAGAATGTCCTAGCCGAGTTTGTCGTCATCAACGGCTCATCCGCCTACAACGCCCGATAGGCGAGTTACACCGAGCGATGCCGACGCAAGATGATGTCCATCCGGCCCCGACATTAATGTATGTCTCGGACCGGGGGGAAGCGCATAAGCTCGTCTCCAAAGACGAGAAAGACGAGGTGGTCAACATCCGATATCTCGCGGAGGATGCAACATGCAATCCCTCAAAGTGGCAAAGCGAATCGGAGAGGGGGAAAAGCTCATCCTCACAACCAAAGGGCGACCTTATGGATGTAACCGACGGCTGATGGGGGAAGAGCGCCTCTAATAAGGCATTAGGAAGCTTATAAGCCTTTTGTAGCGCCGAGGTGCCCAAAATAGTCATGGGCACCCGGCGCATGTTAATATCAAATGTAAAAACAACCAAGTCTTTCATCAAAATGTTCATTCTTTTTCGTGCTAGACGCCATCAAGAAGCCGACGCTGTCTCATCTGTCGATTCGACAAGAGCGGCGATCGTTGAAAGAGGCCGACGCCGTCTCATACTTGTCGATTCGACAAGAGCGGCGATCGTTGAAAGAGGCCGACGCCGTCTCATACTGTCGATTCGACAAGAGCGGCAAATCGTTGAAAGAGGCCGACGCCGTCTCATCTGTCGATTCGACAAGAGCGGCGATCGTTGAAAGAGGCCGACGCCGTCTCATCTGTCGATTCGACAAGAGCGCGATCGTTGAACAAGGCCGACGCTGCTCATCTCTTTGTCGATTCGACAAGAGCGCGATCGTTGAACAAGGCCGACGCCGTCTCATACTTGTCGATTCGACAAGAGCGCGATCGTTGAAAGAAGCCGACGCCGTCTCATCTTGTCGATTAGACAAGAGCGGTGGTCTCCATGAAGAAATGTAGTCTTTGTGGCGATCACCCCAAATAGTAGACGCTTCAGCGATCACTTAAAGTGGTAGACGCCGCGTAACACACTATCCGGGCCTTGACTCACACATGTCATAGACAAGAGCGGTGGTCCCCATGAAGAAATGTAGTGTTTGTGGCGATCACCCCAAATAGTAGACGCTTGGCGATCACTTAAAGTGGTAGACGCCGCGTAACACACTATCCGGACGCCGACTCTTCTCGTCATCCGACAAGAGCGGCGATCTCCATCGAGCGACACCGTGATGCGATCGCGGTGTGCGATTGGCAAACAAATGAAATGCCTTAAAAGCGTTAAAAACAGTTGAGATGTACACTCTAAACCGCCTCGGCCAAGCCTAGTCGGAAACAAAAAGAGACGCTCAATTAATAACAGAAGAGGGCAACTCAGACAAAAACGAGAAAAGACCTCGGCCAAGCCAGAGGCAAAACGAAAAAAAAAAAAAAAAAAAAAAAAAAAAAAAAAAAAAAAAAAAAAAAAAAAAAAAAAAAAAAAAAAAAAATTATGGAGAAGACCTCGGCATACCGAAGGCAAAAGAAACGAACTCTTATTAATAATAACAGTTTACAGGCGAAGAAAAAGAAGACGACGGCCGTCCCCATTGGGATAAACCAAAACACAACCTATCAAAGTTGTACAAAATACAAGGAAAGAAAAGCAAAAACTACAACTTAAGTCATTTGAAGCGCCAAAAGATGGCAGACGGAAAGGGCTTGACAGTGAAAGAGCTTGACAATTGGCCCCCGAACAGCTGAAACAGATCTGCTGTAAACTTGTTCTCATCAAGCAGCCCACGTTGTTAGTGAGGAGCTGAAGCTATCTGAGACACCGGGCAGCCCACCTCCCTATGCCTGTCATTGCTCACCATCAGCAGCGGTGGCCGCATCCTCTTCAGTGGGCAACCCAGCAGCTTCCTTAGCAGCCTCAGCTTCGGCCTCGGCTTCATCAGCCGCCCTCATTCTGTCAGCTTCCTCATGGGCCACCTTAGCCTTCTCAGCAAGAGCAGCCTTCTCCGCGGCCGCCTCCTTCTCAATCTTCGCCCTCGCCGCCTCCTGGGCCTTCTCCGCCATGGCTTTCTCCTTAGCCGCAAGCTTATCATCAAGCAGCTCGTTGTATCTGTCCCACGGAAAGGAATCTTCAAGAGGGAAAAGCTCCTCGATCACTTCCCTGGCAGCTCCTTCGGCGGATCCGGACCGGCGCACGGATTAGGGAGCATGACGGTTTGGAGCATCTCAATGTCCTCCTCCTTCGCTTGATGACGGCCTCTTTGCCCCGAATCAGCTTCGCCTGGGCCTTAAAAAGGTCCCTGGATTCGTCCCTCTGCTGAAGATAGAGGTCGGCACGCCCCTGAGCTTTCTCTAGCAGCTTCGCAGCTTCGGCCGCCGCAGCCTCGGCCTTGGCTCTCTCAGCAAGGACCTCCCTTTCAGCGTCCTCCCTGACTTTTCGCTCGGCCAAGAGCGCCTTCTCAGCATCTCCCCTAAGCTTCCGCTCATTGAGAAGACCCAGCTTCGCCGACACGGCCACCTGCTTAGCGGCATTACGCTCATGAACAGCTCGGGCCACGTCCTTCTCCCCGCTCCCGAGACGGCGGCGGTAGCCACGTTCCACCTTGCAAGCTCCCTAATTAGCTTCGTGCCTTCCTCATGAGTTGGGAGACGAAGCCTTCAGGATGAAGGGACGGTGGTGACAATTTGACCCCGACCACGCGGGCCGGGAGGAGGATACCTTCCAGGATGAAGGGTTGACGGTGACGCCTTGATCACCAACTGCGCAGAGGTCCCCTCCACTTGCCGCCTAACGAGAGCGAAGCCGCGCGGCTGATCTACAAAAGTTTAATAAAAGCATTAGTATCGACATGTATCGGCGTATCGGAAAACAAGTCATTAGGGCCACCTAATGACCTGGCTAGATTTTAGCCACGGGATGGATAGTTACCTTGCCTGGCCTTCTTGACCGGAGGAGGCACCTCCTCGCCAGCAGTAGAGGCCGTCTTCTTCCTCTTACGGATGAGAGGAGATCCCTCCGCATCAGAGTCCCCCTCAGAAGGAATATCAACAATCTCCACCTTCTTGGGGGGAGGGATAGGAGATTGAGCCGGGGTCAACGGTGTTTTTCGCGTCCGACGCACTACACCGCTAACAACCCTCGCCTGAGCCTCCTCCGCGCTCAAGCCCTTCCGCCGTTGTTCCATAAGGTCACTCGCCGACTTCCTACTACGTGTGGGCTGGAGCCTTCGGATGCAAGTTAGCAACGGTCCCATCTTTGTGCGGCCCCATTCTACGAAGAAGATCCTCGGACAAGTACCTTCCAAAGTGGTCTCAAAGAAACAAAGCAAGAGTTAAGTAGAAAAAAAATAAACCGAAATCCGAGTAGCAAGAGCATTAACAGCGGCGATGGGCCTCACACCGACCCCACTCACCCTGTGCTAGGGCCGGTATGAGGCCAACATGGCAGAGCGGCTCATCCTGAAGGATGATCTGCGTCGGGGGAATCCATTTTTTCGGTACCCCACTCTTGTCCACCTCAAAGAGCCTCATCGCCAGCTTCTCATCCTCTTGGAGATAGACGCGGCTGACATCCATTTTGAGTTTCTTCCGGGAAACCCATCTATCGTGCTCCGCCTGAGTTTCACACCGCAAATTCACTCGGTGCTGGAAAAAGCAGGGCAGCGGATAGTCATCCGGCACCTTAACGTACACCCACCGGCCTTGCCAGTCCTTGCAAGAAGGAAGCTTGTTGACAGAGACATAACCCGGCTCCATCTCCACACTATACCATCCGACGCGCGTAAAAATGGTTTGAGATGGTGAAGCCGGCGGAATAAATTCACCGTTGGGGCTGTCCCTCAAGAGACAGAGCGACAAAGCCGATTATAGTCCTCATAGCCGGCGGGTGCGGTACATGTGCGACAAAGAACGTTCATGGCTCTAATAATGGCCACAACGTACTCATTCAACGGAAACCGGAGCCCAAACTCCAAATGCTGCATATATACGCCGGTATGGCCCGGTGGAGGGCAACAGACGGCCTGACCCTCCTCAGGGATAACAATTTTGTATCCCCTACCGAAGAAAAAATGGCCCTCGAAAAATTGAGCGCCTGAACAACTGGCGAGCTCATGAGTCCAAGCACGGTCAAGAAGGACCTTGCAGGCCTTGCCGTGATCCATAACGTACTGCCTCCCTTCATTGCGACAAGGCCTTTCCACTTCATCACCGAAATCATCACCAAAATCGCCATAGGAATCAGAGTCCTCCCATTCCTCAAGAATTTGAGGATCAACTTCAGAGAAGGAGACCTAGGGCCCCCCGACGCAGTTTGCTAGGTCCAAAGATCAATGTAAGACATTTCCACAACAAACTACTAGCAAGATAAAAAGAATTTGTTTGATTACCTTGAAGAAACACGCTCGCCGGATCGAAGACCGAAGATTTGCAGAAAAGAAAGTCCTTCAAAGTTTAGAGAGATGAAGATTTTGGGAGAAAATTTTCGAAAAATTTGAGGAAATGAAAGTAATGGCCAAAATCACGAATAACCGCCCTATTTGTAGGAAAAAGCCCATGAAGAAGGACCAATCGGGGCACGGCCCATGAAGCGTCAACCAATCGGCAAGCGGTACACGTGTGGACATGCAACCACGGAATGTCAATCGTTGCAACAGTTGAATGTCAATCAATGCTACAGTTACCAAGCGTATTCAACACGCTCATTCACATCTCTTCATCTCCCGCAACAAATTCCTAAGCACCCGCTCTCGCCGCCGCCACACAATCGACCAAGCCATGAAGCACGGCGGGGCAATCGAAATAACCGGCACTCCCAGCCCTGGTCTCGGCCGGCATCATCATTCTTTCCCACATCGGATACCCTTCACGCATCCATGTGGAGGGGGGATATGGTAGGCCTACGAATGATCAAGCCGATGCATCAGAAGAAGCCGACGCAGAAAATTTTTGCATAACACTTGCGCAGAATATACACTCAACATACATCGGAGCCCATGCCACGGCATAGACTACGCCGGGGCAAATTGATGGGGCATATTCTCGCACCGCCACCAAGTCAACATATTGAGCAAGGTCAAGGGTATCCATAGCAAAGTCAAACGACTTAGACAAATTTAGCCGATACAATCCATCGGCTGTCACTGGTCTCGGCGGACAAACTAGCCACCAGACACATATCCGCGTACTCATATCCAAGACCCTCGGCGAGCCCACCACAGGTGCATCGGCCGAGGGTACAACAGTCTTTCCACCTAATGAGCCACGTGGCCACTTGGCCACTACGTGACAAAAGGTGAATGCCTATAAATACTCCTCAACCTTCATTGAGGAAAGTAACCACAACTTACCTCTCTAAGTTCACTATTCATCCGGTAATATCTTCCTTATCTCTCTACAATACACTCTTAGCCAAGTA